>NC_092213.1:3124123-3126317 GCF_043381705.1 Parasteatoda tepidariorum
AAAAAAAAAAAAATAAATAAAAATCCGTCAATAATTTGTATGTTACAAAGAAAACACATAATTTTTTAAGGCCACTTATTTTCATTTCTCTTCAACCTATACAAAGGCACAAAGATGGCGATGCTTTTTATTATTTTTAATTACAAGCGTCATTGGTAAGAAGTTTGCTAAAACCTGTCTTTCAGTGGGAACACAGAAGACAGTTTAAAAAAAAGAAAAAGACATTTATAAGGATTTTGAAAAAACAAGTAGGTTTTTATGTCATTTTCCTGCCTCACTCACCTTTCAGAAAATGACAAAAAGTAGAAATAATTTTGTTTTGTGGTTCTTAAACTTTTTATAATTACTTATTTTATAAATAAATAGAATAAAAGATACATAGTTAGGTAGATTAAACTAAGAACCAGGTCCATAGCCAGGTGGAAGCATAGAGATTCAGTTTCTCCCCCCGAAACGTTTGTGTATGATTTGTATTTTGTATTATATTTGTATTTGTATTACGATTTGTATTTGTATTATATAGGTTTTGAGAGAAGCTTTTCAATTTATTTCAAAAGCTGCTCATTCAGAAATAAATTATTAAGCTAGATTTCCTTCCATTTTGTTCACATGATGCGTAGAGATATGAGGAGCAGTGGTGGAGTGCTCTCTGTAATTGCCTCAATTATAACCCCCCCCACTCCTCACGGTATGCGGATTGCGCTTCTGGTTTGTTGCGCTTTTAAGTAGGTCTCTCTTCTCATTGACATGCGAGGGGTGCAATTTATAAAAATCATGCACCATATTTGCGATAAGTTTCTACCTGGCCGAGAAATATTTCGAAACATAACATGCCAAGTTATGCCGGGATTAAATCTGAGATATTGCAGTCAGGATCAGATGTACTACTAGAAAATAATGCATTTCAAATCTAACCGTGCCTTAAATCATTTGATTATTTTTTAAAAATTACTGATTTAAACCAGCTGTGATTTTTCTTAGAAAAAAATACATTAACTTAAACAAACATAATTTTACTAACATTTAATATGAACATAATTAGTAAAAAAATATATTAATTTCATAATTCATATAATGATATTAGCAAATACATTCTCAAAGGTGTGATTTTTTGAAAAGTCTGATTTCATTGATAATGAATGTTTTTTAAGGCAGCTAATTTTTTACTACGAAATAATAAAAGGCATATGCATTGAAATTACAATATTAACCCTTTCATGATTTCACTAAAAAAAATTTTTGATTTAAATCAATAGTGATTTCTTAAAAAATAAATCAATAATTTAAACAAATTTTAAAAAAATATATAATTTAAACATAAAATATTTTTCTTCAATAAAATTAATAAATTCCTTAGGGGGGGGGGATTTTTTTAAATCTGATTTTATTGATAATGGGGATTTTTCACTAAGAAATAATGAAAGGCACGTAAATTATTACGTTTCAAAAAAGAGTAAATGGGAATAAGAGTGATATAAAACTTTTAAATTGTAATTTTCCATTAAATACATTTAAAATGATTTTCTGGCTAAAAACCTACTTCAACTATAACCATTTAGTTTTTTGCTAATTAAAGAGCAGTGATTTTATATCGCATAAAATATGAAGTTAGCGTGTATCAAGACTTCCAGTGTGACATAATTTTTTTTCTTCCAGTTAGGTTTTCTTAATTGAACTAATTTACTCTTCATTAGATATCTAGTTGACGAATTCTCCTTTAAATTTTTAACAATCATCAGCAAGTTGAGCTCGAAAAATACAACCAAGATTTTTCTTAACTCAATGATTAGCATGTGATAATATAATAATATTTAAATTCCTCTATTTCAGTGAGAAATAATAGCTATTTAAGTTACATTATTTTTAATCAATATTATGTCTTATTAAAATCTTTTATAAGGTGTTTCAGATGGTAAATTTAAAAAAAATCCAAAAAATCTGATTTAAATCAAAAAAATCCGATTTAAATCAAATACATACGATTTTGTGATTAAAATTATTTCTGGCCATATTTTTTTAAAAATAATATGCTGAATTTTGATTAATATAGATTGGTTAAAATGGGTTTAAAACTCACAAAAGATTAACCACTTTAAAGTAAGGTTTTTGCAATTTAATTAAATTTATAGCATTACCCCCAGAATACTTTTTAACCAACTTAAAGCGACAAGAAATCATCAGCTTTTTTTTTTTT
>NC_092213.1:3126943-3137666 GCF_043381705.1 Parasteatoda tepidariorum
GTGGGAAAGACTTTAAAACAAAACTTACAACAGTTACTTTTCTCAACAACTGAAATTTAGAATAGTGTGATTAAGAAAAATATGTGAACTGTTTGCAATTTCAAATTAATATTGAAATGTACAGGTTTAGAATTTTCTACAGTGAAAAGTTTTCGGAACTTCAGTATTCAAAAAAGTATACAAAAACTAGACGTTAAGAACGTATCCAATGAGCGAGCATTGGATTGCGAAGCAATCCGAAATGAACTGCGAAAGCAGTTCCGGGGGTTGGGGAGCTCCAGCGAGCAGGGGGCGAAGCCTCCTAGTATATATATATAAGCTTAAAAAAACTTGATTTTTTTAAACTTGCAGTGAGAATGACTCTTCAGATCACAACTATGATTGCACAAAGACACTTTTGGTACCCATTTCAATTTTTTGAATGGCAACATGCTCCACACAACACTGCTGGATTATATAATACCCCTCTATTATATAATATGCATTATACCCCTCTATTAGTCCCTGATACAAGGAAAGCAATGAAGTCACAAATATTCAGAGACTGGAGTGGCCACCAGCGCCTGTTATATCAGTTTCAACCTGTGATGCCCATTCATTCATGAACATGAGTGATAAATTCGTCCATCATTATTTTCTTGTGTTTAACATGATTTGTACACTTTTTGAGGGGAAAGAAAACAATAGGACACATTTCTAGCATTATCGCTTTCTTAGAGATCAGCTTTATTCCGGACTTCCAAATTTTAAATGTAATAAGTAAATGATAGAAAAAATGAAAATTCCCTAAATTTTAAGTCAATTTTTTTAGTTTTCTCAGTTTTACAGTTTCTTCTTAAGGTAGCGTAGCAATCCCGAACTTAACATAATTTTTTTTTATTAAATCTAATAATTGATTAAGTATTTTAAACAATATGCTGTAATTTCAAGTGAAGATAAATCTAATCATAAAACCACATTAAATAAAAGTGAAATTTTCCTAGTTAAATAAGTTTGTGTTATGTGATACCGTTCCCAACGCCGAAATTTTTAAAAACTGGAAAATACAGTTTGTATTCCGAACTTAATATGCTGAAGGATAGGTTCATTAGAAAGAGTTGTACCCCCATTTTAAATTATTTACATAATTACAAAATTTTATAATTTACTTCATAGTAAAATAAATATAATTATTATAATATTATAAATATTAAAAAAAATCAGAAGTGGAAAACAAAACAGCAAAAGTAAGATGCAGTACGATTCGANGGGGGCCCCAAAATCCTATTATGCTTCCCCTATTTTCAGAGGTTAATCGGGCCCTGCCAACAGTTAATAAAATTTCATAACAGAATCTAAACTTACCGGTTGATTTATCTGCAGCTATCGTCAATTTATCTCCGATGGAAAAGTTAGCTTTTTCATCACATAGTTTTATTGAATTAGAGCGAGTTTTCAGTTCTTGCAGCGTAAATGATTTTTGTAATAATTTTAACTGGGTGGCATTAAGGTCATCGTATTGACTGAGACAAGATTTAACTGCTTCAAAGGTCTTATTTTGTAGTAGATTCAAATAATATTGAGTGTGACAAATATGGCGATTAGATTTGGCATGAATTTTAAACCCATGCAAAGACGTTGACACAAATCCGCATGGGTTACACTGGACCCAATAAAAATGTTTAGTGCGAGCATTTTCAATGTGTCCTCCGTTTTGAATATCCCCTTCTTTAAAGTGATTATAATGACTAAGTAACTGTAAATGCATCTTTCCGTTCAAGTGGATGTTAAAACGGCGAATTCCACCTGTCTTATAAAGACATAAAGAACAGAGCATAGAGTTATCATCTACAATCATCCATTCTTTATCACTTTCAGAGGTTCGATTCTTTGTAATATGTGACAGCATTTCTTCCACAGAATAGGACGTAAATGATGAACAGATCAAACATTCGTAAACTTCTGCGTTTCTGCTATAAAGTACTAAAAAACGAGATAGCATTTTGTTCGAAATGCAAATATTATTAGCAGTTGAGGCATCTTGTAATCCTTTAGAATTAGGCTTAGCAGGTCGATCAATTGTTTTATCACTGTATGATGTCGCTGTATTAAGTTTATTGTAAATTGAACCACATACTTTCTCTACTAGTTGATACTGCTCCCAGTTTTCTACCATTTTCTCTTTAGGAAACATGAAAAGAGGATGGATTCTAACTTTTTTGAAGGCTAAAAATTCAAGAAATTGCATTCTATTTAAGTTTTCTGAAACATTTTGATTATATTTATTGCATTCTTGAGATGTATATAATGAATTAGGTTCACTATCTTTTATGCGACGATTCTGTTCCACATTAGAGTTTTTGGCACATGTTTTAGCTTCGCTTCTAGTTGAATAATATGAAACCGAAAATGGATGTTCTCTATTTATATATTCTGCTCTAAGAATATTCTTGGACAAAGGTGTCTCAGAAATTCTAAAACTACACATATTTTCTGTAGATGCATCTTTACTGAAATAGTTCATTGTTGATTCAGTATTTTCTGGTAAATTTACAAATGCTGATTTCAAAAGGTAAGAATTAGGGGAATTTTTAATGTTTTCAGAATCAAAAGAATAAACAGATAAATCTGAAGGCTGTTCTTCTGGGCACTGCATTGTGTTCTATTCTTTATAATATCAGACAAATTTTTTTTTTCGAATTGTGAAATATATGTTGAAGATTCGATGTTTTTGCTTGGATAACTTTTTGCTTATTTTTTCTTGGATTTTGTCATTCTCTCGCCAATATAGAAATTCGAATTGCAGAATATGAATTCTAGGATGCACTAAAGTGAAATGAAGCTTTTCCGTATTGAATCCTGTGAAAGAAAAATAAGTTTTAGAAGTTATTTGGTACATCAATACACGAAAGTAGTAAATTATCTTAGAATGGCATCATATATATCGGGTTAGGGATTAAATTTTTTTTTTTTTTGTCATTTAGCCTATCATAAAAATGTTTTTGGCATGATCTCAAAGAAGCACCATGTTCTGGTCATCCAGATGAGATTGATAAGCCCGACCTTTGAGCAAAATCTCGCAGAAGGGCTTCAGCATGTTGGCAAAGCTGTGCGTTCCCATCCCCAGATGAAGGGTTGTTTTTGCTAACATGAGTTTCTTTAGATTTCATTTTGCTTGTATTTTAATTCTCACATTTGTATTTATATTGTTTTATAGATAGGTAATATAATATAATTCAGCAATGGTTTTTAAATCATGTACCTTATTTTTTCATGCAAAAATCTGATTACTGACATATGTTTTACTTCATATAATTTTGTATAAAAAATTACCAAGATAAACTTATAAAACAATAAGTTTATAATTTCAAAAAAGAATTTAGTTTTACAATTGCAAAGAAAATTGATTGGAAATAATAGAATGTGAAGAAAAAAAAACCACTTGGTAGATATAAAGATGTTTTTTTCTCTTTTTCCAACCTTTGCCCACCTTATATCAACCTTTGCGAATCCTGATTATAATGTCCTCCAATTCATGATAATAAAAGCGATACAAATTTCACAATTTTCTCATTTGGTGACTTCGAATCACAGGAAATAGCACCGGAAAAATGCCTGGAAAGAATCACAGGATAAATATCGGATGAAAAAATAATCGGATATGTGCGGAAAAAAGCACATTTCATTAACTATTTTATAAAATATACGCAACGTCCGATTCAATTCGGGTCGTAGAACCCAAATTATGTGTCATTAAAAAGCCTAATTGCATGCTTATGGAGTCTTCCAAATTTGTTTGTTTTGTTGAAAGTTTGATTGAAAAAACGTGTTATATTGAAAACACAACAAGTATAATAATATTGGACGGTGCGTTTTTACAAGCTTATACTAAAACTATTGCTTTAGACAACCTAACAAATTGAATAACTATACTGTTGCCAATAGATAGAGAAATACCCGAGTTTATGGTGCCACATGAGAGAAATATACAAATAGATTATCTACTACTCCTTTGTTAAAACAATGTATTCTTAGTGCTTTAAATTCAAAAGGGAAAATAAAATTTTGAAAAATATTAAATTATCCAAAATTCAAATGAACAAAAATATACAGCGGTTAATAAATATTATAACACTGAATAGCATATAATTCTAAGATATTTGATGAAATATAAACTTGCTTTAAAATTAATTTATATTAAAAATAGTCCACAAGTTGTATAATATTAAAATAAATCTGAAATTCATAAAAATATTGGGTATATATGAAAGGTTTGGGGCGCAATATAATGATAAACTATATTTTCAAACAGTGAGAGCATTATTGGTTGAAAGCACCGTTGTCATGACGGCCATAAGAGGTGCTGCCTTCTTATGGAAACTAAAAGAACATAAAATATCTGTAAACAATAATAAGGAACAGTTTTATGTAAAACTTTTCCATTCGAAAAACGTGCGGTTTTTTTGCTACATTGCCCATAACTCTTCATATATAACATTTCTATTTGGAAATGCGTGAAAAATTCTAAGTTAACCATTTGCTTAAATGAGCTTACTCTCATACACGCTACTTATAAAATGTTCGATTTTAAATTTAATAGTTTGCAGAATGAAGAAAATTTTAATAAGTTTAGAAAGTAATAAATTTTTTTGATTTCTATTTAAACAGATCTCGAACTAAATAAAATTGTGGACAACATTTTAGAAAAGAACAAATTTGAACACCGGTAGGAACTTTTAGAAGAATTAACATTGACGTTCGAATTAAAGAGAGTTCACTGCAGATGAACTTAATGTCTCGTCTCCCTTCTATGGATGGTTGACTGAATGTAAACTATAACAAGCTTCCTGAAACCGAAAGAAATTTAGAAAACTTCCGGTGTATCACTCCGCTTATGTTATGCTTACGAGGTGAACAGGCTTAATATTGTAGGAAGTTCGATTACTGTGCTTAAATTTACTTTTTCATTTAACCATTCATAATTTATAAATTATAACTGCTTGTGAGCCTAAAACAAATTTAAGAAAAATAATATCGCAACATAAATAAAGTTCGCCCATGTTTTGATCCCTTACTTGGCTATATTACTGTAAAATATCGCCGTTTGATATTTTTGTAAATAATTATTCAAGCGTAATCACATAAAAAATAATTAATATATAATGATTAATTCAAAGTTCACTAAAAAGAAGCTTTCACACTTCATTCTATTTAATAAGAACTCTTCATCAGTTCTAAATTTCAAATCAATCATTACACTTATTATTGTGATATCATAAAATACAAATGATACTTTTTCAACTAGTTATTTTTGTAAAAATTGTATTACATGTTTCATCAGTTTTGTTAATATATTTAATTCATCAAAAGATTTATCCCTGTGAGATTACTACTAATTAATAAATTATTTCTGAATACTATTGTTCAAGGAGATTTGCTGACGCGCCTGCATTTGGAATTGTATTACTACTACATTTCATTTCCTGTCCTCTCACTAACTTCTTTTTGGACATGTGATTGTTTCTCATATTTTCTATAAAACTATACTTGTTAAGCTGTTTTTCAGTGATTTCTTTAATTCGCATGCATTCTGTACATTTTTTTCATTAACTAGGATACGCAGACAAGACCTCACTTTTCTAAAGTTAGCTTTTTTGTTGACTAAGCTTTAAATTTAAATTGAATTTTTGACTTTACGACCATCAATGCTCAACTCTGTAGGTTTTAATAACAGTCGTTCAACAGCCGACCCAATTTTTTACGTTTACGTCTACTAATATTCAACTCCGTAGCCTTGTCATTTTGAACCCAATCCAGAAGACAAGGGAACTTGTGGATCAAGTATTGGAAGAAATTTGCCTTCTTGCAGGACCTTTTGATGGAACTAACCCGCATTTGCGTTATAGGGAGAGGAAAACCTCCCACGGTTAGCCTGACGGCAAAAGGACTCTAACCCATGATCCGTCTACCACTGAGGATATTTTTAGTCAGCACTGTGGTCGGCGCAAGCTGGATGTGGAATTCCTATCAACGAATACGAACCCGGGTCCGAGTGGATTCGAACCCGGTTTACCTCGCGAATGCTCTATTCCCTGAGCCATCACTGATTAAAAACTCTGTAGGTTTGACATCTTAAACTTAATACCGAAAACAAGGAAACTCCTGTATTAGGGAAAACTTGCCTTCGTGCAGGACTTTTTTAAGGGAATTAACCCGCATTTGCGTTGACACCAAAACATCCCAAGGCTAACGCGAAAACAAGCGTATTCTAAGATTTTCTCTCTAGCATCCCATCAGGAATAAAGGTTCAAATTTGAGACTTCTATCTTAAAACGTGCTATTCAGCTTAACTGTTAATTAATAGGTTATAATTATCCCTAATCACCATATTTTCAAAATATTGAAACAAAACTTTTCTAATTTTTCTATTTCGTAAAGGACACAGGGTCCTAATCTGACATGGTAAAAACGTTAGGCTATTTACAACCAATTACTTCACTCATTATGAAATATATTAATAATTACAAAATAATTTTGTTTTTCTATGAATTTAGTAAAGAACGTGATTCGAATTTGATATTTCTATCTTGACAAAAACATTAATTTAGTATTGCTGTTAATTAGGCTAATTACCCCTAATTACCATGATAATTGCAAGATATTGAAATGAATCTTTTTTTTGTTTTTTGTTTCTCTATTTATCATATAGAAAAACATAATGATCCTAATTTCAGACTTCAATTTTGATAAAAACATGTTATTGATTATAAACTTCATTCACTTCAAATATATACAAATAGGAAATAACAATGACATGTTTCAAGCACTTCAAAAATAGTCTCCCATTTTCAATGCTTGTAAGAAGCGAAATAAGCAAAAGTGATTTGAAATAAAAAATCGTAAAGTTGCCAACGAAAAATGGAAAAATAAAGGTGAGAAACAGAGCTAGAAAAACAACAGTAGCCGAGAGAGAAAAAAGAAGTAAAACAGAACAAGAAAAATCAGTAATCGAGGGGGGCAAATCATGGTAAAATGCATTACCACATAAAGAGGTGGAGAGTAACTCATGTCGTTATGAAAGGAATTCATTTAAAAAAACATGTTCATTAGCATAAATGTGCATTAGGCTAACTACCCCTTAATTAAACCATTCATTTCAAAATATCGAATTGAAATTTATTTAGTTTTTTAGTTAATCATATTTTAAACGTATAATGCAAATTTCAGACTTCTATCTTACTAAAACGTGGAATTCATAATTACTGTCATTAAGATAATTACTGTCTAATTACTCAAATAGTTACACAGAAATGAAATAAATCTTTTTTAGTATTTATATTTATCACATAAAAAGCATATGGTCCAACATTGACCCTTTTCTTATGGGGAAAAAACGAGTTATTTAGCACTAATGCCAATTATCCCGATCATTACAATACATCGAAATGTAACTTTTTTATTTTTTCTATTTATTGCATAAAGAATACATGTTCAAAATTTTAGACTTTTATTTTAATACAAATGGCAAATATAGATGAGTGAGTGAGGCACCGATGATAATACCTTTTTTTTCCTTCCTTTTTTAATAATTTCGAAATTAAATTTTTCTTCTTAAATGTTTGTTTCACTATTGATAATTCTAAAGGAGCGTTTTTTTTTCCTTTCTTTCTTTTTTTTCCTTCTTATTTATCGTATGTAGATGAAATTGAAAAATATCAATGCGACCCGAACAGGTGTGTGGAATATTGAGGAATTATATATTTCTTAGATGGGTTCCAAAAGAAGTTACAAATCTATTTAACCGTTAGTGGTCATCTAATTATGAAGAAAAGGATCAGTAAGCACCTATTTTCTTTTTTAAATTCAAGAAAATTATATAAAACTAAGTGTTAGTACAATTCGAAAAAACAGAAAAAAGAAAAAAAAAGAAACATACTACTTTGAATAACACTCTACTAACTCATGTCTTAGGCAGAACATAAAGTTGAGTCCCAGAACGTAAAGTTTTAGGATTTAATTTTAATGGTTGGAGGGACGGATGATATTTTAAGTTGCGGAATCAGACATAACACGTATTTTTACTTCTTCTACACGCTTTTTCGACGGATTCGAATTTCTGACTTACAAAATATAAGGGGGTAGCGGTAACTTGGAAAAGAGGGTCCCCATAGTTTTGTCAGGAGGGTGGTTCGAAGTTTGGATCCTAATACAAGAAGACAAGATAATGAAAATATTTCTATACGAACAAATTTTTTGATGTTCTTCAAAAAATACTTAGAGGATCATTTTATACATTCAGAAGTGTTTAGGTTATGTGATTTCTCATATTTTTTAATGAAGTTTAAAGCTTTAAGAGGTTTTAGCGACCGACAATAAATTACAAACGGAAATAGTATTTTTGAACAAAATATGCCAAAAAATGTAGCAATTAATTTGTAACTTGTAACAATTATTTATTATATGCGATAACCTCATAAAATTTTGTAAGCCTAGCTTATACCTTATTTATCGATGACTGGACATTTCTGTGAAAAAAATTTTTTTTTTCTTTCGTTTTTTGCTGAATACGTAAGTAATAAAGTTTAAAAATATTCAGTAGAATTAAACAAAACTTTTGGAACAATTTAAAATTAATTACAAAATTATTGCTCTAAAATTTAAGAAAAATTTGTTTAAAACTGCGCTAGATATAAGTAATTAAAGTAGTTTTTTTTATACTAAGCATTCGCGAAAAAAAAATTGAACATTTAGTTTTCTTAATTTTGCAGTGAATCGTATTTGGAAACTAATAAAAAAAGTTTCAAGCATTTTTCTAAGTAGTTTACGTATTTCTTAAAAGAAAGCTCAAAATAATAAGACTACTTTAATTACTTATATATTACACAGTTTTCCACTTTTTTTTTTTTTTTTTTTCAAATTTTAAGGAGAACATTTTGTAATTAATTTTAAATTGCTCTAAAATTTTGTTTATTTTTATTGAATACTTTTAAAATTATAGCAAAAAAACATAAAACAAAAAATTTAGTTTCGGTAAAAATATCCATATCTTCATACATATTTGGGATAGGCTTACGAAATTTTGTGCAATTGTTGCATATAATAACCAAAATAATAGTTACATGATCATTGCTAAATTTTTTGGCATAGGGTTTTCAAAAACACTATTTTCCGCTTCTAATTTCCTCAAACTTCTAAAAGCTTTAAACTTCATCCACATGCATGTGAAATCGCATGATTTAACATTTCTGAAGTTATAAAATAATTCCTTTAGTAGTTCTTGAGAAATATGAAAAAATATATTAGTATAGAAGTGTTCCATTATTTTGTCCCAGTTATTAAGTTTTCTTTTTGCGCATTTTGCCATATCTCGTGAACTTTTTAAGGTAAATGAAAAATTTTTGCACAAAATTATAAAATTTGTTTTTCCAAAGATAATTCCATGCTAAAAATGCCTTTAAACAAATATTTATTATTTTATTTTATAATACACGAAACAATTTTAAATCATAATCATAAAATTTTTTGCGTAATTTTTAGAATGTAATTTTACATAGAAAAAAAAAACAAAATTTTAAACAGATCAGTCGAATACTTTCTAAGAAATCAGATTTTAAAAGCGTACGTTAAAAATTTAGTTGCTGCTTTGAAAAATGTTTTTCTTCTTCCTTCTTCTAAATTTATTTAATCAATATTTCAGTTTCAATTTAAGGTGAGCTTTTCATGTATATTATCCAACAATTAACAATATTTTTTTTTTATTAGACATAACGAAGATCGGAAAGATTTTCGTATCGTGATCTGCGGCGGAATAATCGCCAAGTCTTGGCCACTTCCGGGCAATCACAGAAAGGGACCAACTTCTTGAAGGGTATATATACGTCTTAGTGAGCCACGGATAAACTCGGACTTATTAGTATTTTTTTAAAATCAGAATTACATTTAAATATCCATTTGGTGCCTAGGTGATTGTAGTTTGTGCGGCAGATCGCTGTACGGAAATATCCTCATAATTTGAATATTCAACTAAAAAAGTAACGCAAAAGAAGGAAGAAAAACTAAGAAGTGTTGGAGTGCAAACTTAAAAAAATAGCATTTTACAAATAAAAACGTATTTAATATTTGTAACTTTAAACAGTTTGTTTTGTATTATAAAGAAATCTTAACACAAGTAACGTATTTTAATGTTCACTGAAATAAAAATAAAAATTCGGTCAAATTTTTTTCTAAAGGAACAAAAATTTTGATTTAAAAGCTTATTTCAAGGTACAGTTTTTCTTTTTTTTTTTAATCTCAGTACTTCTGTAAAAAACACTTAACAGGAATTTAAATATTTTTAAAAAGTTGCATTATAATTGAATGTATGCTCAATTTCCACTAATTTGTAATGGAAAGTCCTTAGGTTATTCTTCAGCTTAGTCTTCCTTATCTGTGAAAAATACATCCAAATAATACCACCAGTAGGGGAGAGTGGGGTCAATTGTAACATTTTTTACTTAACGATTTTTAACTAACAAAAGATCCAATATATTATTAGTATTAATTGACAGACGAGTAAAGTAGACTATCCTCTACTAGAAAAAAAATAAATACCTTATTTTAAATGTTATTATATTAGTTATTAACAATTTTTGACAGTCGTGCACTTGTTACAATTGTCCCCACTTACGGGGTCAATTGTAACAGTTCATAAATTCAACTAAAACATAGTTAATTATACATATTATCATAGTTGTGATATATTTTT
>NC_092213.1:3138978-3153308 GCF_043381705.1 Parasteatoda tepidariorum
AAAGATTTTTTGTGTTCGGACAACGAAAACATATTCGGTTAATGAACAAAACGAATTCTAACGAACACTTCTCGGCCTGAAAAAAATTTATATTAAACATTTGTGATCATTTTGCATACGAAATAAGATCACTGAAAGGAGAAATGTTTAAAGAAGATGAACTAACGACAGAAGAACTCCAAGAAATTTTGAATGAAGAACACCAAGAAACACAGCGAAATGTGTCTCCTACTCTTGATGTACTAATGATGAAAGAGGACCAATGCCGACATCTGCCATTAAAGATATTTTGAAAAAGTGGGAGGATGTCAGAGCAATGGTCTTAGAATGGTACCCAAACCAAGCTGATGTCAGTAGGGTTGGGAATCTTTACAACGACATTGCTATTAGTTAGTTCCGGAAAATCCTGAAAAAGAGAGAAAAGCAATCGACATTGGACCGCCCCATAAGCATAAAATGATAAGGATTGATTAATATGCAAGACTATATGTATGTATAATTTTTTAAAAAACTTATTAAGAAATTATACATTTTTTAAAATTTAATTTTTAGGGTCTCCAGAACGAATTAATCGATTTCACATAGAAGTCTATGGTAAATCGATGATCAGTTAACGAACAATTCGGATAGCGAACATAGTCTTGGAACGGATTATGTTCGTTAACCGATCACCCACTGTAATAACTTATACGAGTATAAAGAAAGTAATTTTACAGTTAGGACAACTTTTATGACGAAAAGTTCAAAATGTTATGGCCAATCAAATCACGGAAGAAAAAAAAAGAGCACTTTCTAACTAATAATATAAATGTAGCATCCGATTCGACTCAGTCCGTTGAACCTGAATTAGATGTTAAAAAAAAGTAATTATTCGCACATAATTAAATATTTAAAAAAAATTAATTAAGATGCAAATTTCAATTTGAAGTTGACTGAATTAATGTTAAACTTATAATGTTGGCAAGTTTTAATTGTAAATACAATTGTACAATGTATAATAATATTGGTAACAAATAATTTAACAATGAATAGTAATCTCTCAGCTGGTAAATCTTCTAATGCGTTGAAAATTTAAAAAAAACTAATAAAAATATTTAAAAAAAAAACGATTTGAAAAATTTATTAGTACATTATTATTTATATCGCAATAGAATAAATGTAATTAGTGAAATTTGAACTTCTAGAGTCTTAATCAATTTGATTATTAGAATGATGTAACGAAGATTCTTCTCGAATCGAATCAGTCGTTGTATTTTTATAAACAGTAAATGAGGTTCCTCATCGCTTTTTGGTACCTCACTCTCTCTCCCACTACCCTGAAGTTACCCATAGGGAAAATCGCGAAACATGTTTAGGCAAACAGTGAACATTTCGTTTTATTATCAAGAACTTTCAAAGGCTTTGAAAAGATTAGCCACTTCTTCAAATTGTTCTACACAGCTTTTATAAGTGAAAATAACCACTATTTCTGTGTCGACAATAAGTTGTTTTTGTGTATTACCTAGTAAATATTCCAGAAATTTGTTAAACTATGGAAACAATATTAGGCAATAGTTTCAGGTAAAAATATCACATTTGGAAGATGTTTGACTTGTCACTATTATGCATCAAGCCCTTCGATTTTAAATTTTTATTATCAAAGCAATTTAAAATCACACATTTTAATATAATTACAACATTTCTTTCTTTTTTTAAATGTCTTTTTTAAAGAACTACAAAATTTTTTTCCTTCAAATTTTCTTCAAGAGTTATGCCAGTCAATCTTCTTGCATTATTTTCTCATTCATCCAAAATTAAATAATTTAATAATTAATTATGATAAATTAGTTAATTAAATGGTAGTTCAAAAGACTCCCTTCGATTGCGACTTTTATTTATTCATGATGTTTCGAAATCTTTAATGTATGGGATTCTACTAAATGAAAATGAAACGAATATACACAAAGTGTCGCAAATTAATTCTATTAAAGCGAGAATAAAGTAAAAACCTCATCCAAACATGACGAATCATTAACAAGGTTGTAGAGGTTTAAAACATAAAAATCTGTTTGAGTGTAAGAAGAAATTTAGTGAAAGGGAAAGTCGATTATTAGTGACCTTTTCAAGCAATCAAACTAGTTTTAGGCCCTAGTTTAGTTACAGGCCCTCAGCAAAGGTACCTCAAGCCTTGTCCTGAATATCATAGAACAACTTGGACAACTTCAGCGCCTCCGGAAAAATTGCTTCTTGCAGTGGATCCCCGCCCATGTGAACCTAGAGTTTAATGAAATAGCTGATTCCTTGGCTAAAAATGCCAGAGATCTAAATCAAAACTCAATCCCAACCACGTTGGCAGATGCAAATGCTTATGCAAAATCAAGACTATTCACCCCTTTAAAAATCAAAGCCCACGATCAAATAACTAATCTTGACATCGATAGGAAGACAGCCACTACTCTCATCAGACTAAGAACAAAACATCATAAAAACATGAAAATTTCTACAGATAAGACTAGAAAATATCAAAACTGTGGCAACTGTCTTAATGTGGAACTGACACCATATCATGTTTTTAACTGCCCTGCAGTCGCTGCAGGCCTTCACCTCTTAAACTACCCCACAGAAGAGGATTTGTATTCTTTTAATGCCATAGAAATAACAAAAACTATTCAAGCACACCATGAAATATGATTCTATAGAGGATACGACACCAACCAACCAACCAACCAAACTAGTTTTGATCATTTTAATTCCACCTTTATTAGTAGTGTTTTCTTTACTTCGTTAAAATTTTAGTTTCCTCGTTACTTAAGTATAAAATTATGATACCTAGAGTGCATACTTTTGTTTTTCGCAATTTTTGACAAGGATTCTATATAATTACTTGTGTGAATGGCGATGTTTATGTTTCAAAACAATCAAAGAAACTCGATAATTATTTAGTTAATAATTATCAATGATTATCGATTTCGATAATTATCATTGTCGATTATGAACGTGTTTCGGATATTTATTTTATTTCACGATAATGTTAGAATACAAAATTAAAATATCAGCACCAAAATATAAAAAAAGTAGTTATTTTACTACACGTGAAATTTATACAAAATAAAATCCATAGACACTCTTGTGAATATTGTAATCGTTAGTTATCGTTGCTGATAATAATGGCGATATTTTCGCATCCGACTGTTATCTTTCTCAATAATGATCTTTGATATTTAGATGAAATTTCTGAATGTTCGAAAAATATACTCTTTAGATACCAGTTTCGCTGTGCTTTAAAACCTAAAGATATTTCAGTGTGTACCGATACACATCTGTGTTCGAATCGAGAATAAAATGATGAACTCTAATCAAAAACACACGTACGAATTTCAAATGGCAAAAGGTGAATCACGTTCTTTGTGCTTCTTGATAATCCTATTTTTCTCCGCCTTAGACTAAACAACTCATAATTTGGAGCCTTTAATGAAATGTATGACTGTTTCTTACATTTCTGATTTACATTTTCTTCTACAGAAGATCAAATATTGACACTGTTGAAAACCAAGTAACACTCATTCTATAAATATTTTGAACTATTTAATAACTCATTTTCATTCGAGAAGGAAAGATGCTGATTAACGAATATTTTAACTGAGTAGAGGGAGAGAGAGAGAGAGAGTGAAAAAAAAAAGAAGATAAATATTGTTAATGATCCCTTATACATGAATGATAATCATTCCGTAATTTTTTTCAGATGAATGAGTTCATAGATATTTTTAAAAATTCAATGTACAGTGCTAAAAAAAAAAAGAAAAAAATTACCCGCAATATTTTTTGATCTTCACGTACTAGGACTCAATTTTAATGAGGGGTTGACCTCAAATATGCTAATTAATTCTGACGATATTTTAAGTTACAAAATCAGACAAAAAACCTACTTTTTCTGAATAAACGGATAATTTCTTAGACGGATTTGGACTCCCGACATTCAAAAAGGGTAAATTATTATTTCCCGATAAATATACATTTCTAGGGAAAATTCCTACGAGTAGTGGCGTGCAGAGAGGTGTGGATGTCTGGGGCACGATTATTTGCTCCTAAACCGAAGTGTGTAATAACGGGAGAGAGTGAAAGAAAGGAAAAGAAACTCTTTATTAATTACTTATCGATAACTAAGTTGAAATTTTTTTGAGGAGAGTATAAACGAAAACTATAAAATAACAACAAAAAAAATTATGATTTAAAAAAAAATGTTTTAAAATTTTTCTTGAACATTTAAAATTTTAATAACCTTCAATTTCGTAACTAAATTTAGTCAAAAATTAGATATTCCCAGGAGCTTCGTTTCCTGATTACTTCGCTCACCAACCACCCTGATTGATTTTTGATAATTAAATATATTATTACAACGGAATGGAAAACCGTTCAAATAAAAATGTCCAAGGCTTTTTACTTAACTAATACATGTTTAGCTCCAGACTAAAATATCAGATTCCATTTGAGGAAAAAAAAATTGAGAGAAAACATGGAAAATAATAAAGATAAATGAAAAAAAAAATTTAAAAAAAATTAATAAAATAAAATATTTTTAAAAATATTAAAACAAAATTTTGTTAAAAAAATATTAAAAAGTCGGAAAACAAAATAATTAATAGATATAATCTCTTTATCAGCTCACACGATTATATCTGCAAAAAGGGAGTGCTTTCTAATATTGTATCAATATTGTCAAAGCAAAATATATCAATACAATAGTGTGAGGAGCACTAAAAAAAATTGAAACACAAATAGAACACCCTAAGTAAAAAATATATAAGAAGTAAAACTTATCCAGCAAGTAACAGAAAATAAAATGTCAAGAAAATACTGAACAAAACACATAACGAAATCTATAAAGCGAGTAGCGGATTCAAATGAATCTGCTCGTACCGGAATCTTTCAAGAATGATTTAAAATATTTTCGGAATAAGATTGCCATATTACAATATGCATTACAGAGCCGTAGTAGCTCAGGGGATAGAGCGATCGCCTCCCAATGAGTTGACCCGGGTTCGATCCCAACGATAGCTGGTAGATTCGATTTCCGCACCCGACTCGCACCGATCACAGTGCTGCCGTAAAATATCCTCAGGGGTAGACGGATCATGGGTTAGAGTTCCTTTGCCATCAGGCTAACCATGGAAGGTTTTCGTGGTTTTCCTCTCCATGTAACGCAAATGCTGGTTAGTTCCATCAAAAAGTCCCCAACGTAGGCAAATTTCTCCCAATACTTGATCCAGGAATTCCCTTGTCTTCTGGATCGGGTTCAGAATGACAAGGCTAAGGAGTTGAACATTGGTAGTCGTAAACCCTAAATAGGGTCGGCTGTTCAACGACGGTTATAAAAAAAATATATGTATGCAATACAAAATAAAACCTATTCCTTTTTCTTTATTGTGATATATATATATATATTCTTCTCCTTTGGGGAATGGAGTTGAGAAGGAGATGGGTGCCTAATAGAGAGGGGGTTCAATAAAGATGCGGAAAATGGATTTTAGGCATCTTTTGTAGAGGCTTAAAGAAAAAAGAAATAAACACTTCTACTCTTTTTACCTCTTTTGTGAATTAATGTAATAATGGGGTGCGAGAGAGAGAGAGAGGAGTATGCACGTATTAAGTCTCACTTACGGAAAGAATAAACCACATCAATGAATCATTCTTTGTTTAGCCTCATTGAATTTGACAAATGAAAAGAGTCTCAGACCACATGATTGAGAACAAATAGCTTCAAAATGAAAGTTTAGTAGTTAATGAGACTATTTAGTGATTACATGGTTAAATGGAGGAAATCTTGTAAAGTAAGAGGGTGCCCATTGATCACTGGATATCCAGATGGTGAAGTATAGAGTGGGAATTATGGAATAATGTTGCGCAAAAGATAATTAATTTTTACAATACATAAAAATATTATTTATATAATATATAAATGGAGAGTGGAAAAATAATGGAAACTCTTTTGTAGTAATACATTTATTCATATTTCTCAAGAAATACTTAGAGAATATTTTTATTAATTTAGAAGTGTTTAGGATCATGAGATTTTTCATACTTATCAATAAAGTTCAAAGCTTTTAGAGGTTTGACGGACAAACAATAAATTACTGACAGAAAATAATGTTTTTGAACACCCTATGCCAAAAAATTTAGTAATAAATTTGTAATTTATAACAATTATTTTTACTATTATATGCAATAACTGCACAACATTTCATCAGCCAAGCTGAAATATTTATGAAGATATGGAACGTTTTTATAAAATACTATTTTTTTGTCTTGCGTTTTTTTGTTGTTGCTATAACTTAAAAAATATTCCATAAAATGAAACAAAATTTTGAGAGCCGTTTGAAATTAATTACAAAATTTTTAATTTGAAATTTGAAAGAAATTTGTTGAAAACGGGGCAATATATAAGTTAGTTCTTTTATATTGCGCAGACGAGGAAAAAATTTAACATTTTGTTTTCATAATTTTATGGTGAATCGTATTTGGCATCTCATGAAAAAAGTCGAATTTAAATAGCTTAAAAATTCGAAAAGTTTCACGCAATTTTTTAAGTTGTTTTTGTACTTTTTTTAAAAAAGAAATTAAAAATAAAAAGGGTGTTTTTTAAAAATATTATTTTGTATCATAAAGCAAAGTTAAATACCAAATGATAATACCTTTCAATAAACGTTCATGCACCGAAATAAGATTGTATAAGGAAAGAAAGCAGTCGAAAGAAAAGATGCTTTTATGGGGGAGTATCCAACCTCATATCCAACAAAAACCGGTGTCATTTTTAATAAATCTTGTTTAGTAGTACAAAATTAAATAAGTGGAAAAACCCTTATCATTTTGAGCTTCCTTTTAAAAAGTACGAAAGCTACTTAGAAATTTGCTTGAAACTTTTTAAACTTTCAAGATATTCAAATCGAACTCTTTTTATTAGTTGCTAAACACAAATTCTCTACAAAATGCAATAAAAAAAAATTTAAAAATTTTCTCGAGCATACGCATTATAAAATATCTACTTTAATTGCTTATATCTAGCGCAGTTTTAAGCAAGTTTTTCTCAAATTTTAAAGCAATAATTTTGTAATTAATCTTAAATTGCTCCAAAAATGTTGTTTAATTCTATTGAATATTTTTAAATTTATAGCAGAAAAAAAACAAGGAAAAAAATATTTTTTTGTATGAAAATGTACATATATCGCTAAATAAGGTTTAAGCTAGGTTTACGAAATTTTGTGTAATTATCGCATATAATAACAGAAATAATTTTACAAGTTACAAATTAATTGCAACATTTTTTGGTATATTTTGTTCAAAAATATTATTTTCCGTTTGTAATTTAATGTCGGTCGCTCAAACCTCTTAAACTTCTTCGTATAAGAAATCGCACTTCTGAATTTATAAAATGATTCTTTAAGTATTTTTTGAAAAAGATAAACAAATGTGTTAATGTGTGTTTCCGTTATTTTGTCCATCTCCTGTGTAAGGGTCCAAACTTTGAACCGCCCTCCTGACCCTATGGGGACCCTATTTTCCAGATATCCGCTATATATTTTAGATGTCAGAAATCCAAATCCATCGAAAAAATTATATGTACGTGCTTTTAAAAATGTAAGTGCGTGTTGTGCCTGACTTCGTAACTTAAAATATAGTCCGTCCTAATTAATTAGCATATTTGAGGTTACCCCCCTCGAACCATCAAGATAAAGTCCTAAAACTTTAAGATCCAATTATTTAATGATAATAAATAAGGGTCTTATTCAGAGTAGTCCGTTTCGAATAGTTCATACACTTAATTTTAATTTCCTTAACAAAAAAATAATAAAAAATAGGTGCTTATTGACCCTTTTCTTTTTAATTAGGAGATCCCGAATTGTTTAAAGGATTTGTAACTTCTTGGAACCCACCAGAGAAATATATTATTTCTTCCTCAATATTCCACACACCTGTTGGGGTCATATTGATTTAAACTTTTAACTTATTGATAAAGACTATTACCTTTTTTTTAAAAATTTCATCTGCGTACGATTAATCAGAAAACGATATTTTTGAATTTTCAAAAACTAAATTTATAGACGGATTGTCTAAGTATTTATTTGAGAAAGACCAAAAAATGTGCTAGTATAGAAGTTCTTTATTTTGCACGAAGCACCCCTTAAATTCAAGGGATGTCACTGCTTCTGAGAACTTAAAAAGATGATTGTCATTAATAATAAAGAGAACATATCTTAACTTTACTTCGTTATTTATCTTTGAAAAAGACCCTATTCATGTACTTTCTTGTAGATAATTTATATAATACCTCTTTCTTTTTCTTTAATTATTAATTTTTTAATATTAGCTCTCCAAAAGTTAAAAAATGATAATTTCATAGGTATGATTATAATTATTTAGATATGATTATAGGAAATTTAGTTGTCATTCAGGCACATTTTTCCCACTGTTACTGNCCATTTTTTTATAAGTTTCTAGGAGTACTGATACTTTTGAGCGGTACTGTATGATTATAGGAAATTTAGTTGTCATTCAGGCATTTTTTTTCCCACTGTTACTGGAGTTTTCCTAAGTTTTTTGTTTAATCTTCAGTTCAACTTCTTTGATAAATCCAGTAACTTGAAAAACTGTTTATAACACTACACAACTAAATTTTGTTGCTTTGTTTCAGAAAGATTCGATTTCTTTAATGTTAGAATACTATTTTATTTTATTTATTTATTTTCGCATTTAGATCATTTAATGCAGAAAATTGTTAGTAACAAGAAAAGTCATGTTTTGCTTTTGATTAAGCAAACAGAAAAAAATCTGAATGAAATAAAAGTTAGTTGTAAATGAAAGTTTTATCTGTTTTTAGTGCCAACAGACGCATATTTTTTTTATTATTTTCACCAAGTCTCAAATTGTCATTATGTTTATTATAAATAAGTATATTATTTATATTGATTTCCCTCTTTTCTATTGATTATATTTCATAATATTTTAAAAACAATGAATTAGATCATGCTGCCATCTGTTAGAATTAACTCAAAGCACATATGATGTTTTATTGTCGAATATTTATTATTCTTAAACCCTTGAGTTATGATGTCTAAAATGAACTTGAACTAAGAACAGAGGGTTAAAGAAGTGTAAAAATAAATAAATAAATAAATGAAAAAATCAAAGCTTAACCAAACACTTTACTCAAAAAAACTTGATTTAGAAAAAGTTTTGTCGCTCTTTTATGTTTTATAAAATTAACAATCTTTCCATCAATCAATGTCGTCATCATTAAAATTTGAGTTTAATATAAAATAAAATGTTGATTTGTCTTTTGTTTAAATCGAGTAGGACTTGCACATGAAGGAATATTTAGTTTTTATCTATATTTCTTTATTTAGTAGTGGTTGATAGACATTAGTTATTATAATTAAAAAAGGAAAAAAATCACCTTAATAGACAATTCTAGATGATAACTAAGTATTGCAGAAAAAACGAGCACATAAAAATGATTTTTCAGTCAATTACAGTAGTTCCAAAAAAAAATATATATACACATAACAAACTAGCAAACATGACAAACAAAATTGGAACGTTTACAGTGAAATTTATGATGCATTAAAAGAAATATTATCCTCAGTGGCGGCTTAAAGTCCACCCAACTTCAGATAGATGAGTACAAGCTTGTCTTAGAAATAAAAGCGGCTTGTGCGCAATGCTGACTTTAATGTCACAAGCACGCCATTTTTTACGAAACTATGGAGTCTTAAATTCCACGCGATATAATTATTGATTTAAAATTAAAAAATAATTTGAATTATTTATTATTTTTTCTAAAAAATAAATTAAATATTTTTGTTAGTTTGCTTGGGAAGTTTGACCTTTCCCTATAGAAAGGTAACTTCCACTTCTAGATGGCGTTTTGACGATATTAAATCTGAATCTACCGGAAAACCGATATTGTGTGATCTGAAACAATTACAAAATCTGATGTACTTTCTGTCCGATTCTGACTATATTTTTTAGACTCTATCCAGTTAATGCAGGCCTCCCTATAGAATAGTCATATTCCCCCGATATTTTATAGCTATTATTCTGACAATATAGACATTATATAGAATTTTCCAATTCAGGCAATATTTTCTAACCCCTATTTACCCAATATATACCTCATATCGAATTGTCAGATTCTTCCGATATTTTATAGCCATTATTCTACCTACATATGTTCTATATACAACAGTTCCGATTAACCTGTATCAAGTATTTATTGCATTGTATTTTGATAAAAAGAAGAAAAAAAAAATCAAAAGTAAATTTTAAAATTTTTGCGATGTTTATTTTAGCATTTTATTTACGAAATACTTCTGGAAGATTTTGAAATGAAATCCTTAACATCTACTTTGAGAGAAAAAAAAAACGAATGCAAAAACTAAATTTTGATGGTATAAAATCCTTTTTTAGCGCATAAATAAAATACATACTACACTGTGTATTAATGCAAGGTGTATTAGTGTTAAAAGACACTTCTGGCATTCTGATGATTTAGCTTCGAGGCAGAAATAAGCCTTAAGTACTCTAGAGGAAAGGAGTGTCCAAGTTCAGGCTATTTATTATTCTCTTCACTTACCAATTCAAAGAAAGTGCGTAATTTGGTTTTTGCGGCAAATATGAAACAACACGTAAGAAACATTAAAGTTAAGTTTCTTAACTTTAGTTCTAAACTAATTTGTATGATGATGGCATTATGGAAAGAAGCTAAAGTTATCTTTCTTTCTTTCTTTTTTACTTTTGTGATGTTTTGATTAGTTTTTACGCTCATGTTAAATCTCCAAGAAAATAAAGGTAATCTCCAAGAGATTACCTTTTTAGACAAAGAATTTTTTGAAATGTATAAAGAGCTTAATGAATAACTACGGGAATAAGGATTATAAATAGAATTATAAAGTGACAAATGAGATAAATCTTGATACATAAAGTGATACTAGAAAATAATAAATTTAATAGGGTGGTCATTTATGGCTAGAGCATGAATAGCGTCAATATTATGGTATTACGTTTAAGTAAACTTATTATGGTATTATGTTCATTAAATAACAATTTAATTAAAATTAAGATACTTAAATAGAAAGTGCAGAGTCGGAACAATGTAAATAAAATATATATTGATTTATATTTAATGGGATACCTAAGGAGGTCCACTAGGTAATAACAAAAGAAATATTTTGACAATTAGAAACTGAAATTATCTTTACCGCACGTTTTTATGAATTATTTATCTTTCGTTTTCATTTTATATTATCTCAAGTAAAATCAACGCTAATAATAGGATACCTGCAAGTGACGTAGTGTGGTTATCTCGATCACGATTGGTTGCTGAAACGTGGCATTTGTTAACGTTAGCGCTTTCCACTCTATTTCGAATAGACAAAGCCGTCAAGTATCAATTCGTTTAAGTGACACATTCTACATTATTTCATTATATATTTCTTACCAAACACAAAAACTGGCACAAAGCAATACAGAACATAAACAAACTAATTAAGCATTGAATTTGCCAGGTACACAAAACAAATATATATCATGGTTACAATAAAATACATAAACAAATAATAAATCTAAATAAAGTAAAATACGTTGACGAAAAAGAATATTTTAACAAATTCGATGTGTAATAAGGCGCAGTATTTAATTAACTCTACTTTAATTAACATTCTAACTTATGTGGAGAAACTTAGCTGGACTTCAACACGCCATTTTTCTTATAAATTTTGCGTATAAGTCATAAATCACGTGTGTGGATATCCGTGATCTTCTTCTTCTTCTTGAAGTCCAAATACCCAGTTATCATTTATAAAAATAAAATAAGAGATTATCTGTGTATGCGTCTCTCTTATAACTCCAGAACTGTCCGTGTTGTCCAGAACTGTCGTCTAAAAATTTAGACAGCGGGTTTCAAGTACGTAGCTCTCATTGAAAAAAGAAGTTAATTTCACATTCATTCACAACATTCAATTGTTTTTTATTTGTTACGTCAGATAAATTTAATGATCAACGTGAACGTTGTAAGATTAGAGGGCTATGTCAGAAAATTAGCACTTTTAAAGATAGTTGAAGCCAAGTGCTTGTTTTCCTTATAATGATGCTTTAAGAAGATAATTCTATAAAACTAACTATTTTAAAGCTAATGGTATTTGAATTTTTTTTAAAAAATGTAGTAAATACCAAAGCGAATGGAATAATAATGATAATTAGCTCAAGAGAGTCATAAAAAATCGCCATTACAATTATTGACGCCAATGATGCTTAATTAATTTTGGTAATAGTTACTATTTTATAACCATTGTTGAACAGCCGCTTCACGAAGAACAGAAATTCACTAAAATATCATTCATCCACACAAGATCTGAATTTCATCTCAAACAGACACAAAAATCTGCTCTTCGCGAAGTGGGATACTCTGAACTCGACAAGAAGAAGACCGTTGATACACAACCACTTGACCTATTACCACAGTTGCAGCTTTTTCTTTATAAACAAGATGGCGTGTTAACGTAATAGCTATTAGGCTTGTTCTATAGTCGGCTACTTTTTGTAAATGAAGGAAAACTAATGACTCATTTCCTTTATTTTGCTATGTAAATTATATCTTTTACTACTTTACAAGAATTCATTGGTGGCAAGATTATCACACGGCGCGATAATTGATTACGGTATTGCATGTTGGTGGGATAGACGTATTCAAAATAGATTAAAAAAAAAAAAGCTACTAACGTAAAAAATGCCACTTTGGACAATCAAATCCGGCCCACGATGACGTCGCCTTCAATTATCTATTTGAAAAAGAAATCACTGGGACAAACAAAAACGAAATTAAATTTTTAAATTAATTTGAATTAAATCTCAAATTTTTTTATTTTAAACAAAAAATCAGTTTCTTTTCTCAACGTTAATTTGTACTGAAAAATCGCTCATTATTATTTTTTTAAAGCATTTATTTTATCAAAATGCAAGACAAGCTTTCATTCAATAAAATATGTTGACTACGACAGTTTTAGAGCTAACCTTTAACATTTTGAAATCCCTATTTCAAGAGAACTAGTTCGAAAACAATGTAATTACAGTTTTTACGCTGCTTCTCTTAAGCTTTTCAATTCTTGACAACTAATTTAACAGTGAATTAAGAACACGGTATTATTTATTAAACTAATAATTCTGAAAATAAATAGTCATATTGCCACAAAACACTGTATCATCATGGATATTTAGTTACTATAAATCGATAATGAGACTGTCTACTATAATATTTAAATTTAGGAGCAATTTTTGTAATAAAAAAATAAACATAAAGATGTTTTTGCACAAGATACATATTGTAATTCAACATATTGTAATTCAACGGTTTGCTAATTATTTATTTATCTTAAACTATCGAATGAAAGAAGGTATATAATTAATCGGGCAAATAAAGCGTTTGAAAAATATAAATAAGTAACTGTAGAATTAACGCATAAAACATTTAAAAAAATTTCTATTACCTTATAAAAATTTTTTTTTTTACTTTTTAAGGATGAAAGAAATTTGGATAGATAGAATTATTATTTTAAAAACTGAACAAGAAACACATTAATATATTTACCACTAGGATTCCTACCTTCCCATAAGACTCTTTAAGCTCCTTCGGGTTATTTCTTACATAAAATGGATGTTGCATAGTTGAAGAAAGTTGTTTGCATTGCAAATCATTCTCTTACGTCAACTAACTCCGGGGATTTCAATCGAATTTCAACTTATTTTCGTTTTTAAGATAGAAGTTTAAAGTATTTATGAGGATAAATGTAATGGAATACAAGTAAAAAAATACCTAATACTTGACAATCGTTTTTGAAAATATCAAGTACACTACGTAAACTTATTTGAGGTTTAACATGAGATGTTGAGAAAAAAAAATATAGCTCTATATTCAATTTGCGTCACTTAATAAGGAATAAAAAAAGTGTGTAAATTATGAAGTATTTTGATGTGATTTTTAATAAAATGTCAAGAAGATAAAAACGGAGTTTATTTTTGTTGAAATGGAAAAGTTTACGGAAATGACAAGTTCAAAATTTGATTTAAGATACATTTATATATAAATGTACGTGGGCAAAAAGATTCGGTTATGTTTGGCAGTTACTTAGCCTTTCGTGTTTATTAAGGTTAAAAATTATACACCATTACTTCACTTACATTTAGAATATAATAAAATTGAAATAAAATATTTTTACCGTTTGACGCGAATATGACATCGATGTCTCGTTTATTTATTTTTTTTCAGACGATCTTATTACAAGTAAAATATATATATATATATA
>NC_092213.1:3153322-3177058 GCF_043381705.1 Parasteatoda tepidariorum
TATATATATATATATTTCATTATAAAAAAAATAAATAGTTGCTAAAAAATCTGTTAGATTATCGGAATTATATTTGTACTAAAATATAAAATACAAAAAAAGTAGTTGTTCAAAAACTTACAGATTGATTTTGCAAATTGAAGACATTTCAATGATGAAAACTTGTTTCTCTTTAGATCTAAATAACTACAAATAAATTCAATTAAAAAAAATATTTTTAGAAGTGAGCCGTGTTTGGAAGATTTTAGCATCAGAAAATGAAGTGTCCGGGACGACATGTCACACTTTTATTTCCAGATGTGATATTTTTACAACACACTAATTCTTAATATTAATTCCATATATATATACTTTACAAGAATACGATTTTCTACTATATGACTGCACAATGCTCAAAATATCTTATCATCACAAATGAATTCCTTTAAACAACTTGCAACAGTGGATTATCACTATATAATCTCAACCTCTTCAAATATAAAGAAGAAAGCAAACGAAAATTGAAGTCGAATGCATTTTATTGTCAAAATTATGACACATCAGTAATTTTCAGAGCTTATGAAGGTGGGTGTAAAACATTAGATTTTGATGTTGTGTGCAAAATTTCGAAATATCTACTTTAACGAAGAGTAAAAATTTTTTCGTCGTTTAACTTTTTTTTAAACTATATAATTTAAAAGATGAAAATCTGAAAGATTGAAAATTTTGTAGCCATCGTTAAGGGAATTTTTTCGATTTTCTTTTCTTTGATTACATATTTTGAAAGTATGACAACTAGCTCGCCATTTTATTAATATTTGATGACTTTTTCTCCTGTTAAAATATCCTTTCTTTATTACATAATCTAAAACACATTCTGATGAATAATATCATCCTGAAAAACATTTTGTAATTGAGCTGAGTGATACATCGAAGTATCGTGAAATATAGATATTTTTTTAACTAACGAGATTTTTTAAACATTGAGATATTTTAGAAAGTGTTTTAACGATAGATTGTGTAAAAATGTCTAACGATAAATAACGAATCTACGATGAGAATATCACGATTATTGGTGATGATAAATACTGAATAGGATATCTTCGCGAGTCTTATCAATTACGATATTAAGTATTAAAAGCGAATATTAACAACAACGGTATTATCATAATCATTACTGTTAACCCTGAATATCGAAATCATTGCGAATATTATCGTTAACAGTATCTATCGATAATTAGATATAGTTTATTATAATCGATAATTAGATTAGACCAATAATTAGATATCGATAAGATAATTTTTGAGTGGATATTATCACGTGAATGTTCATAAAAATATTGGGAAATATTGCGAAAATATTGAGCAATGTAAAAATAAAATAAGTTACTTAATAAAAAGATTTTGCGATATATCGTTAAATATTGATGACGCTACCTAACGATATATCACGATATTAAAATTAGAATGTTTCTCAGCACTATTTTTAATTTTTCGAAGTGAACCGTGTAAATCTTAAAAATCTCTGTTTTTAAAAGTCTTGGTTAGTGAAATTCGCATAAATGCTTTTGACAACTCGTTTAATATTTGGCGGTAAAAGTAAATTATAGTCAAGGCATGATCTGAATTAGAAAAGTTGCAGAATAAGAAACATTGAAAAGCTGAAGCAGATCTTTTCTCCTGACTACATAAGAATTATTATGCATTTTAGCTAAATCACTAGTATGCAGTCATGTACTTGAGTATGAATTGGAATTTTTCTCTGAATGTAATTTGTTTTGTGGAAATTTTTTTTCTTCATGCTCATCGACATTTTATAGCATTATTTCATTTTATAGTTTAAATTGTTTAAATTATCACGTGTGTTTCATTATTTGTATCTTGATTATAGCAAATTCGAAAAGAACTTTTTTCCACAAAAGCTGTGTGAGTTTCAATAATTTTTTCAGAAAGACTGTATAATATATTAGATATTTGTTAATCACTCCCCTTTATATATCTGGAGATCTATCTCTAAGATCCTTTTCAAAAATGAAATTAGAAAAATAGACAGATCACAAAGGTTTCCAATTAGTATTTAAACGGTGAAAAAGTTAAAACTTAATCAAAACCTAACGAAACATTATCGAGAAAGGTCAGATGGAAAATATCAAAACCACTATGGTTGTCATAGAAAGCATTGAATAAATGAAAGGAGACTATTACAAAACATTATCAAGCTTCTCCAGGAAATTATATAGGTTTATTTTTTTTAAAATTCCAACTCCCTTAATGATGATAGCAGAGGAAACGTTTTCACTCTAATTCTTGAGCATATAAAAGAGACGAGTTTTCTTTTTTTTAAACTTTTTTTATTATTCTTTCTATTCATGCGTGCAAAATAGCAACATTCTTGCTGTAGCGTGCTAAGTGCCCAGCAGCCGCAAAAAGCTTACCTATTAGATAGATGATTTATTTTAGTTAATTTTATGTTAATTTTTTTGAGATGTCGTGTGTTAATAAAGACAAATGTCGATTTTGTATAGTAAATTACGAATTATTCAGCAATGGGACTCTTAACTCGTTTACCTCTAAGGATATTTTTTTTCAGCACTATGGTTCATGCTAGCCGGGTGTGGAATTCGTATCTACCAGCCATCGTTGGGATTCGAATTCGGTTCACCTCATTGGGAGGCGAACACTCTATCTTCTGAGTCACTATGGATCAAAATAAAAGATTTAGAATAGATTATAAAATGTTATGTTATACTTAAATGTTAAAACATTAACATCAATCAACGTATAATGCCAATTTTAATTCAATATTTTTTATTGAAATGAAGCATTAAAACTCAACTATAAAATAATAATTCCCAAGGAGTCATTATTCAATCATGCTACAAATATAACGGCGCAGAAGTAACTGCATAATATACTGTTAACTGTCAACCATTCACGTGGATCGTCTTTAAGTATTATCATCAGATTTTGATAATTTTTTTTATCACTTTAATATTAAGCTGTGATAAGTAATGTTCGTTCTTTTTCGACTTCACTTTTGGCGAGAATTTTACACATTTAAATGGGCGGTAATTACCCAATAGAATCAAGAAATACAAAATATTTCAAATGGGCGGTGATTACCCAGTAGTTTCAAGAAAAATAAAATATTTAAAATAGACTGTAATTACTCAGTAGTGTCTGGAAAGACAGAATATTAAAATTTTGGAATTTCTAAAATAATTTAAGATTTTTAAAAGTAGTTTGAAATTTAAGCCAGTAAAAATGTTTAAATACCTGTTTGAATAGCAAAAATACTTTTGTAAATAAATCTTTAAGAAACCTGTATTGAATTCGACAGAGAATTATAATTCTTTTGTTCAGTTTTAAGGTGTTTGTCGTTTTTCTAAATGATTCAAGTGGAAAAATTCCACCTTGGGTAACAAAAACAAAAATGTGGAAAAAAAATGGATGAAAAAATTTAAAGTATATTACTTACGTATTAAAATTAAAAATTTTAATCAAAGAATTAATAAGAAATTTTAATATATTTGAAATAAAAATTTCGTAAGATTGCAGTAGATATTTAAAAAAAAACATATTTCTTACAATAAAAAAAATATCGGTTCAGTTCGAATTTAGGAAAATATGGGCCCTTGTTAGAAAATTGATTTTTGAGAAAAATATGTTAAAATATTTTCCATACCATTCCATTTCCATTTAATTATTTCCATTTAAATAAACCAAAATTGATACCTTCCATCAGGGATCTCTTCCCCAACAACGAACCATTTATTTTTCAGCAGGATTCAGCTCCATGCCACACATCAAAAGTATGCAAAGCATGCTTTCAAAATAAAGGCATAGATATATTACCAAGGCCAGGAAACAGCCCTGATCTCAATCCAATTGAAGATTTGTGGCGACGTTTGAAAATTCTTGTACGAAAAAAACATCCATCCAATAAAAGACAACTAAGTGAAGCTATAATTGATTCTTGGCACCATGTGATTACGAAAGATGAACTCCAAACACTCGTTCACTCGATGAAAAAACGCCGTGAAGCTGTCTTAAAAATTAAGGGTTATCCTACTAAGTATTGATTGTGTAAGTATCACTTTAAAAAAATGCAAATCTAAGATAGATCTTACTATTAATTGCATAACTTTGTTTGTAATACAGATATTGTAATACTGTATTTATTATTAAACTCTGCATTAAATTACCTACAATTTGATATATAAACGTTTGCATTTAAGTGAAAATTAATATATTCTACAAGCACACAAAGTTGAAAAACATGAAACTTTCAAAAAGTGTCCACACTTTTGGCCAACACTGTATATATTATTTTTGACTTTTACTATTAAGTCTTATTCTGTTAAAGAATGTTTTTTAAGAAAAAACATAAAACATTTCCACAAGTATATTTTATCGTTTTCGATATAACAAAAAAGCGATCTGACATGTCTGTAACTTTCCAGAATACATCAATAATTTTGTGCTCTAAGATTGAAACTATAAGTGCATTAGAAAGCAATTAAAAAAACTTCTAAAAATAATATGCAGTTTTTTTCGGAATTTCTCTGTTGTTTAATGCATAGCGGAATGTCTAACTTAAGAGCTCTTCTATGCGAGTATAATATGTACTTTAATCGTAAATTTAGTTAACTCTGAACTTCACAATTTTAATTCGGAAATGAGAGAAATTTAAAAAAGAAATGTTTACCTGATGAGTTTCGAGTTACAGACACTAATCGAAGCGTCATTTTAAAATTTCTTATCCTCGTAAATGTCTTTTCGTTTAGAAATCGTTTCGTTTTGGGAATTTTGACAAATTATGAAACGACATTTTTATAGCTAACAAACAATATAGATAATTCAAATAATCAAACAATTTACTTAAAGCTAATTAACTAAATTTTGTTACATTTATACAATGCTACCTTCATCGTCTGAAAGTTTGAACGTTAAAGTTAAAATTTAACATTCTGTTCACAGAAATTGATCAAATTTTAAGAAAGGACGGTGAAAACTTATTAATTGTTTTTAAAAATTCTATTTCATTTTAGAGCCATTGACGAAGCGAAATAATTTAAATTTCCTTTTGTATAAGAATTGAGTTTATTATTCGTATTAATTACTTAGATAAATAAAAAAGTATAATCACAAATATTAAGAGTGCATATAGCTGTCTAATTGTTATAAATGAGCCATACCGTTAGTTCTAACCTAAATAAAGTTTATTTATTTATGCCTATGAATGTTGCTTGCTTATAGCTTCGCTGTAGCTGTATGTGCGAGAGCTAATTAGATTTATGCTAAAAATTAATCATTTGGGAGAAACTGATTGTCTAAAAATATATGAAATTAAACTGTCCTTCTTAAGTTTAACTGCCCGTCTAACATTAAACTGCCCTTCTTTTGAATATCTGACGTGTCGAATTCATGAAATCGCGCGCATATACTGCTGATATATTACACTTTACAATTCTATTTATACTCTAAAAAAGTATATAACTGTGGGGGCGGAGCTATCGATCATGCCAACCTTCATCTTTTTCTTTCCTCCAAGCCCTGAGCATGTACCTGGGTTATGAAAAACCCTTAACCATCTAGCCCAGGACTTGGCCACTGGTCCAGCTCCACTCCAGCCTATATAACATGATATTAAAATTTTTTTTTAACTGAAAGTGTGGAATTTAAGAACAGTACCTAAATATAAAAAGAATATCGAAATATCTAGAGTAGTAGGACGGGGAGAATAGGAAAATCAAAATTAAAAAATTTTCGAAACAGAAAAAAGTTAAATAATCCCAAAAAACAATTCATTAAAAAGAAAAAAAACAGAAGTATGAAACTTAAATACGATTTTGTTTGCTTAATATTAATTCCCTGAATTTAAAAATAAATGTGGGGCAAAATGGGTCTGAGGCTCTGTGATCGGGCCAACCTTCATCTATCAAAAGGTACCTCCTGAATGAATTGAGTTAGCATGTATTATATACCAGTTAATTGATGTTTAATTTTCGTAGTGGTAGTTACGCCACATAACTTTACAACTATAATCGTACAAATAAAATTGTAGACTGCTCCTTAAATTCATAAGTTTTTATTTTAAATAAATAACGCTTAAAATTTACCGAGAAATGGGGCTCATAAAAAATTATTCTAATTTTGAAATAAATAAGCTGTATATAATCAATCCTATGGCATATAAATTATGAAAAATTACGTGTTAATACTTACTGTCATTGTCATGAAAATTATGATAGGTTTATTTTTAAAACAAATAAAGAATTTTACACTTGTTAAAGAAATAGAAAAGTTCTAAAAGAAAAGTTTATTTTCAATAATTTTGAAGGATTATATTTTCTGTATTTAATACAACTCTTACTAAACACGGTTAATATATATAAATATATCTATCGACCAATTTCTACTGTTTTGGGAATTGGAAGAGAGATATCTCTGTTTTTACTGAAATAAACTTTTAAACTATAAGTAACTGGCAGAGCTCTGAAAAAATACCTTCTTATTAAGAGTTTCCAGTTTCATATGAGTGTTTTGGGATTCTCTTGTGCTAAATGAGATCATTATTTTTTCGGTAGAATCTGTTTTTGTTCGTTTAGTATACTTGGCTGTAGGCTGAGAGTTTATCAGCTGAAGCATTGTATAAAATATAAAAGAAAAACATTCTTCTTTTCTTTTTTAAATGCTAAATATCCAAGTTTTTATGTATTTAACAAAGATATTAAATTTACATTTTTTTTTGATGAATTACCGAATCGTTTTATTTTTACGTTATTATGAATGTAATTGTTTTTAAAATTTTTGCCACGTTATTTTGATTGTGGATTACCATAGATCTTCATATTATGCAGACAGAATTTCAGAATTTGTTTTCGTATTTTTCATTTCTCTTGATAAATTCAGATGTTTTTTTTTTATTTTAATTGTTTAGGATATAATTGGGTGTGTTTAAATATGAATGTATTATTTTTAGTAATTTAATATTTGCAGGTGAAAGCTAAAACTCAGAACAAAAGGTTTTTCTTTCCATATAAAAAAAGAGAAAGAAATCATGAGTGCTGCTGCTGTTTCGGGTGTTGAACTTTAAGTTACAATTTGTTATATTGCGAAAAAGCTATAAAAATAAGATACCTAAATTACACGAGCGTGTATAAAAATATTGAGGGAGTACATTGAAGTAATTGATCATTAGTTCAAGCATAATTAGTTAACCGTTAAAAGTGTAATGAAAAATACTGTGAAGGCTCTTCAGCACGAAGAAATGCAACAACAGAGCTGACATTCGACGTGCTTAAAAGGCCATTTCTATTCATGAACGTAACTCGAAATTCTTCAATTAAATATGTTAAGGGACTATAAAGGACGATCCTTTTCATTTCATCCCAAAAGAAGTAAATCAAGCACGTTAAATCTGGAGAATGCGGTGGCCACAAAACTGGTTCCTTGCTCAGCCTCAACCTTGAAATGGCAAACTCTATAGTGGTGTAACGATGTATGCTGCTCAAAAACCGTGCTGAAAATGGAAGTTCGAAAAATCAAAGCACTTGCATACGTCGAATTCAAAAGCGATCCATGCTGGCTCAAATCGTTATTTCTGCACACATATTCCTCCTTAAAATATGTTTGTCTAGCTGTCTGTACGTTTTTGACTAGTAGTTTTGAAAAAACCCCAATATTTTGATAGAAAATAAACTTTAAAAAAAAAATTTCGTCTTTTGGGAAAAAAACAAACAAACAAACAAAATGTGAAGTAATTATGGGGGTGGAAAGTGGAGTGAAGAGGATCCTTCTAATTATTTAAAGTAAATAAATTATCAAACCAAACATCAAGGAGAAGGTTTTACAGTTCAATAGTTTTAAATAGTTCGGATAGTTCCAATAGTTTTAATGAAATTTTGGTATTAGGGCTCACGATAGTATGGAGCAGTGCGCAAAATAAAAAATGAACCAAACTGAATAACTTTTGATCTAATAATCGGATCTTCATGGTTTAGGACTCAATCTGAATGGCTTAAGGAGTGACCTCAAATATGCTAATTAATTAGTCTAGATGGAAATACGGCCTTTTCAAAATTTAATTTCGCAGGAACTATTTGACCGATTCCTCTCAAATTGTGTATTTTGTCGCGTAAAATTGTATTCTTTAAAATAATGTAAGAAATTTTATATTTTACCATTCAAACAATTTTCGACAGTTTTTAAGTAAAATAATAAATATTTACTGAAAGTTATTATTTTTTGCTTGAAATTATTTTGGATAAACGAATTTCTCGAGACGTGGCGGTAAACGCAGAAATTGAAATTATTATTAAGGGACTACTCTCTTGACCGCACTGTTGAAACCATATCTTCTAGATTGCGGCTAACCCCTATATTTTGGGGACCAGAAATTCGAATTTGTCTCAAAAAGGTATGTTTATTCAGAGACAGAACGTTTTTGAGTTTGGTTTTGAAACTTAAAATAACACTAATTAATTAGTGTGTTTCAGGTTATCCCCTCGAACCATTAAGATAGAATCCTGGAAAGTGAAGATTCGATCGGTGCAAAAATAAAAACGGAACACATGATCCAGGTTTTAAAGTGCTAGGACTCAAACGTAATGATTCATAAAATATCAATTAACATAATAAATACCAATAGTACCGATTACCAAAATTAATTAAGCATGAATGATATCTATCTTAATATGGCTATTCTTTCCTGATCCTCTTCAAGGAATGAGTACCTCTTCTCCACTCATTTAACTTTTTAATACAAAACTGATTCTTTTATTTCAATTACAGCCTATTACTAAAACTAATCAAGAATAATTGGTGCTAATAATAAGTTTCATATTTCGCGCATTGTAGAGTGCAAAAATAAAAACGGAACACATGATCCAGGTTTTTAAGTGCTAGGACTCAAACGTAATGATTCACGGAGTTGACCTTAAATATGCCAATTTGTTAGTGCAGACGATATTTTACGTTACGAAACCTGAAACAAAAACCTACTTTTTGTGTAATATTCTTGCGTATTAGTACTTTTGTACTAATTATTCGGACCCCTTTTTTAACTGAATCGGATTTCTGACGCTAAGAATAGGGTTGGGGTTAAACGCAATCTGAAAAATAGGGCCCCAATAGTTTATTTAGACAGCGTCTTAAAGTTAGGACCCTTCACTGTATAATTTACTTTTTGCTTATTTCGCCATATCTCGAGAACTTTTAAACGAATTTAAAAATTATATTACGCAATAATAAAATTCATTTATCCAAAGATAACTCCATGCAAAAATAAATTAAAAAATTTAGCCTGATCTTCAAATACTTCGAACCACCAATTAACATTTTCGTGTTTTTTGCCTTTAAAAAGTGGAACAACTGTTTCAAAATCTGAAAAATCTATCCTAAATTCAACTGCATTTACATTTTGCGTTACCTTTGAATTATTTTTTTCTACATTGGCACAAATTTCAGTATTATTAAAATTATTAGAAGTTCGTATACTTTTAGAATTAACCGAATTCGGCTCCCTATATATTCCACAATTACTTTTAATATTATCCTGATTATCATTGATATTACACTCATTAATTATTTCTTCTTTCTTATTTTCATATGTAAACTTTTTCAAAAATTTTGTAAACAATAATACAAGTAATAATAATGACAAAATAAATAATGCAAACAATAAGAGAATATTAACATAATATACCTCAATATTTTGAACCATTTTAGCTCATTATGTTTTAGAAAATTCCCTTATCAAAAAATTTATCAACATTTTTTGTTCTTTTTCTCTTAAAATTAACTTTAATGAAGAGCATAATTTCACGAAATACTTATACATAATATTCAATTAAATAATAAGAAACAAATGTATTTCCTTTTAAAACTAAATAAAAGTCTTATTTTTAGAAGCTTAATATTTTTTATAAAAATAACTTACCCATTTAGAAGAATGGCGTGTTTAGTTGTCATTGTAAATTTATACTTATAAATTAAAAGGTTTGACTTAAACATTTTACGTGAAGACACACGCGGAATACTTTTACTACTTCTGGATTTTTGAAGATAATGTTTATATTTGATTCTGAGCATTTGTAAGTCCAGATCCTCCATCCAGATGTTTTTCATGATTTCGATGCAAGTGTTCTTTCAGATGTCGACACCTAGATGAAAAACGCCGTTTTATTTTGAACTGTAAAAAGATGTAATATCATTTCTTCTCTTGGGGGGTTGGGGATTCTTCGGAGTTGAAATTCTCCATATGGCTTTTGAAGATTCCTTGACTGATCCAGATGCGGTGGTGAACTTTAGAATGAATATTTATTGTGACATAATCTTTTTCTATGGTTGTATTTCGACTTTCGCAGGCGATAAAGTTACTTTTTTTTGTTGATTTGACGATCCACTAGCATATTATTCTATTTACTTCTTTTCCGGTGGGAACTATACGGAATTCAGCTTTTTCACCCCATGCATCGGAACTTGTTGACATATTTGTTGTTTCTTTTCATCTTCTTTTTCGGAAGGTACTATATATTTCTCTAATCTTTTCGTTGAAGTAAAACGATGGATATGTTCTTTGCTGTTTATATCTGGGGTCATTATTCCCAAACAAATTACATGCCACTGCCGGCTTGTCATGTTACGTCTTTAAAGGCTAGATAATTGAAGAGACTTAGGCGGCTTCTGCTAAAAAGGTATTTTATTTCGTTAGATGGAGTATTGCAAACATTATGAGTGGGATAGTTACATCAGGTTTCCCCCTTTTCAGGGATTGTTTGGAATTGGCCCAGCTTTATCTAGCCATTGAAAATGTGGAAAAAACACGCAATTTGGCCTGTCCTGAGCTTTTAAAGTGAGATTCTGAGAGGGCGTGGTTGCAAGCATCTTCTTATTCAATGAAACGTCATTCAATTTATAAAATTTAAAGGTTTTGATTCGCTAAAAGTATCTCGCCACTCTGACGGTGGGAACTTTCTGGGACTATCTTCATCGACGAATTATAGCCCATTAACTTCAGAAAATAATCTTTTATCTGGCATTGCCTGATTCATCTTGACTTTTTATGGCTCTTTGTGAGAGACCGACTTCTGCATCTTAAACTTGATACGAAACATATGTTTTAAGCTGACCAGTTAATATAGAAAGACTTGCATGAGAAATTCTATATTACATCCCCCCTCTCCAAAAAAATTTTATTTCATTATTAAATTTAGAAAAATTATGGTTAATTACTTGCAACCCCTTCCATCAGAATTTTCAATAAAATTATAAGAAAACACATTAAATTATCAAATAAAAATCCTTAAGCAAAACAAAAATAACAAATGTAAAGTAAAAGCTGTGTACAAGAAAACATGCATAGCTATTAAGTATAACATTATGTAATGTTTACATCAAATTATCTTCTATAGGTAATGTATCAAAATTTATGCACTCATGAACATATAGCAGAAACATAAACAAAAAGATTTAGAGTCTCTAATCTTATTAAATATTTTTTTTTTCTTCGAAAAATTATGTTTAATAACACCACAAAATGCTGTAAGTGAATATTCTTTTTGTTTTTTAAGTTAATATACAGAAAACAAATTAGAACTAATAACTAAAAAACACATAAACAGAATTTCATTATTCACATATATTTCTAAAGTGAATGAAAGAAATAAGAAAAGGACACAAATGTGTCGATACTCTAGAATTTAATATTCTAGTATCGTTAAGGGCTTGTTACTGGATACAAANTATATATATATATATATATATATATAAGGGTTAACATTACGATATCCAAAGTTTTGACCGCTGTCCTGATCAAAGTATTTTCTCACCCGATTTTTCAATTATAATCCCAAGAAATACAAATCCGTTGAATAAAGAATATTTTTTTTCAGAGACAGTATGTTTATGTGTCAGAATTCTTAACTTCAAATATTATCTTCGATAATTAATTAGGATATTTTAGGTCATTCCCGTGAACCAATACGCTTGAGAGTTTGTGTCCTAGTTCGGGAAAATCCGATTGCTAAATCAAAGGTTATTCAGGGAGTCCTGTTTTTTTCCCGCAGTGTATGGCAGGTAATTTTCATACTATTATTAATAGTACTATTTACGCATAAAGTAGGGCAACTAAATCAAAGCATTTTTCCTCGGAATTATGAAACACTCACAAATATTTTAATAATTTTTTACATAAAAGCACGATTGATAATGAGTTTCATTCGCATAATTTTTATATTAAATAAATGTCTACTTTGTTTTCAGAAGAATATTTATATGTAATGGTTCTTGATGACATGTGCTTACTATACTTTAAAATCTTTAAAGATTTTGCATTTTGTTTAAAAAATATTTAATCCAAGAGCGTTTTAAACATTTCAGTCAAAATACTTGAATTTTTCTTGTGAAATATGAGGGTTAGTCACGGAGTCTTCAATGTTTGCTGAAGTAGAATTCAGAAAGATTTCAACTTGCGAAAAGTTTGAATTTTTTTTTAAAAAAACGAATAGCTAGAATGGGTGGAAACTTTTAGGAAAAAAACTGTAGGGGAATTTTATTTTACTTGAAACAACGAAAAGTGTCCCCCCCCCCCGCAAGATAGTGGGAAAAGTAATAAAATTATTTTTTTCTATCGACGATTATTTAAGAACACTGAAACTAAGGAGAAATACAAATTGTAAGTACAATTTTTTTTTGTTGTATTTTACTACAATCTGTGTATTTTATGTCATGAAACCAGTTTTTTGATAGTCAAAGTACAAACAGGAAAAAGAATAAAATATAAAAAAAGGAAAACTATAAAAAATTAAACGCCTTCATATTTTCTTTTTTTTTGAAATCCACGATTGAAACCTGCCAAAACTGGAGTAAGTTATTTTGTGACTTAAAATATTAAAAAAATCTGTAAATAAATCTTTAATTCGAAATATTTCAGAATGTCATATTTTGAAGCATTTCAAGTCCGAAAATACTCCAGGTAAAATCAATTTATTACCAATCTAGGTATTATTCACAAAAAACTAGCAAAATGCTTTCACTAATGTTTATTAAATGGTTTATTTAAAACCAATAGCCGCAAGTAAATGTTTTGTGTGTCTTTTTTAATGTTACAGAAAAAATATTTCCTTTTCTGTAATTAAAAAAAAAAATCTCACCCGGATTTTTTAAAAATTAGAACTAAACAAGCTGTAATACAATAAACTTGGTATTCGATTTAATGTGAAAATAATAATGATAACAAATAGAAAATACATAGAAAACCATACCTCACTTGTCTAGATTGGTGTGTTAAAGTTTCTCTCTCCCTACCAGATCCCTCCATCATCGGTTAATTTAAGATGACGGCTGAAAGCTCAACCCTCCCCTACCCAGGATGGAGAAGCAAACTTCCGACATCCATGTTGTGACTGGAAAAGCGATATTTTTTGTTGTTGTTAACGACAACTATTTTTTTAATGTAAGTGATTATAAATTACATTTGAATCGTATCTTATCTGTAACTATAAAGTTACTGAATAACAAAATTTACACAAAGTGCTGGTCAGGTGGTTGAGCTGTCAGATGGCGAATCCCGCATGGATGTTTCTCTCTGCGTTGTATATGGTGCTTTCCTGCAGCACTTTTGGCTCTGAGATACACCAAAATTATTTTCAGTGTAAGACAAAAAGATAAAACTATGTCTTCCAGTTAATTCCTTTTTCAGTGTTTCTAACCGATTTTGAGTATTAAAATGAGACTTCTTCACAAACTTCATTAAAATATCTTATCATTTAGGAGCAGTCATCATCCAATCGAACTGGGACCACTAAATAATGTCACTTTATCATGCCTTTTGGGCATTGAGATACATCCATTCCATATTCATCACGTCGGAGTTTACGAACGCGAAAAATGCTTGTTTCTTAATCCCATGGATCAAAACGGAATTTTTTGCAGCATCAGTCAGAGAAAAATACTTTTTTTGAGGTAATTATTGAAAAAAAAATATAGATGGACAGTATAATGTATCGAATGTCTAGGGATTTGCTTTTGATGTATTTCAGTAGAAGAAATAGAAAATAGAATATTCAAATTTTGATTGTTAATAAAAAATATCAATATTTTAGTATGCATGTTTTCAAAATATTTTTCTTTTATGCAAAAGCTTCTCTAGGGTAATAAAAATATCTAGTAGAATCAACTGTTTTATCCATTTTTAAAAATTTAGTCATATGTATTAGTTTAATTTTTTTTGTATGCAATTAAAGAGCAAAAGCTGATATAATAGAAGAATGTCGAAGACTTGTACGAAATACCATATCTGAAACTGATGGTTATTATTAAGGCCCGGATTTTGATGACATTCGCATTTTTTTCATTTTTTGCATTTTTGGACATTTTTTGTCCTTTAGAGCATTTTTTTAGATTTATAAGGCATTTTTTTTTAAATTTTGGGGCGTATTTTGTATTTTAAAGCATTTTTTAAGCTTTTTGTTAATTTTTCTCATTTTTATTATTTTTTGGGGGCATTTTTATTACATGAAATCCAAGATTTGCCTTATAATTTTGCATTTCATATTGTAACTCTCAATATCACCTGCATGCCATTATGTTTTCCCATTAAGTTATTGATTGATATAGAATCTTTAGAAGTAATTCTCTGTTACAACTTTCCCATTTTCTCTGATTTGTACAGTTTAGAACATTAGAATTTTCTAGCAAAGAATTTATTATTGTCCTCTATTGAAAGAAACTGTGGGGAGGCATAAGAAATGCAAGAGATACGTGTAAATTACGCTGGTGTAGACAGTCTGGTGTCAAATGTGAAAAAGATTTTTCTGAAAGCCCCATATCGTCAAGAATGCATCAAAACATTTGCTCCTAGTCTAGCTTTGCCCCCTAAACCGGTAATCACACGATGGGGTACCAGGTTGGATGCATGCTTATACTACAGTGAAAATTTTAAGATAGTGAAGTCTATCGTCAGTAGTTTTGATTCAAAAGATGCTGCATCAATTAAGATAGCGCTAAACGTGTTGGCCTCTGATAAAATCGAAGGAAACTTAGCATTTATAAAGTCTAACTTTGCTATTGTGTCCTCGACAATTACAAGCTTCGAGGAACAAGATTTGGAACTTTGCGATGCAATAAATTATATTAACGTAGTGAGTCAAGTGTTGCAAGAAGCAAGGGAAAAGATAGGATAAAGATTAGCAGCTAAATTGAACAAAGTTTTGGAGAAGAGCACTGACTTCCAAACAATGAAGAAAATCTCTAGGATATTAGCAGGTGAAGCAACATCTTTTCAAATTGAAAAAGAATTGTCCGTAAGTGAAACCGTCTTTTTCAAGTACGCACCAATAACATCAGTAGACGCTGAAAGAAGCTTCTCCAGGTATAACAATTTACTTTCAGACAAGACACGCTCGTTTACATTTCAAAATGTCAAAAAACATTTAATAATTCAATGCAATTCTGATATTTAGTAGTATTATGATATGCACGTTGTTATATTCATTGAAGTTTCCATACAAAATGAAAATGTTTTGGAGTCAATATATTTCCCTTTTTTTTGTTATTTTAGGATATAAAACATATCTTTCAAACTTTAATGAACATAGAACAAGTATTGCATTGCTTTATATTTTTTGAAATGACTTATAATAATTTTAAAGAGTGAAACATTGTTTTAGATCAATATTTTTACTTTATTTAAGTCCTGTCATAAGGCATTTTTAGCACAATTTACGCATTTTTAAGGACATTTTTTGAATTTTTAAGGGCATTTTTTGCATTTTTTAAGGGCATTAGTTGAGATTTTTTGGGTTATCAAAATCCGGGTTTTAGTTATTATTATGTTAAATTTCTTTCATTTTAACTATTACTTTTAATTTAAGTTACCATTTTATTTTTTGTTTTAATTATAATTTTACTTTTTGCTCCGTCATTGCCATTTTTAATATTAATTTTTTAATTTACTTCTTTATTATAATTAATATCGATTTTTTGTTTCAGTTATAATTTTTTCTTTTCATTTTATTGACATTTTTTCTATTTATTCTAATTAATTTAATTTTTTTAAATTTTTATTTTAATTAATATTTAATTTATTACAATAATTGATAATTTGCATTTCTATTTCAATTGCATTTAAATTTTTGTATTTCAATTAATTTTTCACTTTTCGTATTTATATTCATTAATTTAATTTTTTTTACTTCAATTAATAATAATTTTTATTTTTAGTTATATTATTTTTTTTATTGCTTTTCATTAGTATTTATTATTATTATCTTTAAATTATTTTTTGCAATTAGTACTTTATTAACATTATTTGTTATTATTCTTATTTTTATATTTATTATTTCTTTTATTTTGGTATTTATTATTATTATTACTTTAATTTTCGTATTTTAATCAATATTTTACTCTTCTTTGCTTCAATAAATATGAAATTTTATTATTATTTATAAAAGGAGTTAAGCAGTTTATTTTTAATAGAAAAGATTTATAAGGGAAGTTACTTATTCGTTACTTTCAGTTACATCAGTTGCCAACTCGTGGACTCAGGTAGCGTGATACTGACCCAAGGACACTGGCCGAGAGTCTAAGCTAAGATAAATCTTGTGGTCTAATATGCGATTAAATCACGCTATTTATCATATGTATCAGCATAGTATAAAGCTTCAAAGGTTTGAGAGACCAACAACAAATTATGAACGATGGACACCCTATGCAAAAATATTACATTAATAAGTTTTAAACTTGTATTAATTACTTTGATCATTGCAATGACTGCACAAAATTTCGTTAACATAGCAAAAATATTCATAGAGATGGACATTTTTATAAAATAATAAATTTTTTTGCCTTACGTTTTTACTATCACTATAGAAATATTGACTGGAATGAAACAAAATTTTGGAGTAATTTTTAATTAATATCGGAAATATTATTTTGAAACTTTTAAAAAAGTTGGTTAAAAATAGCGCAAGATAAAGTATTTGAAGGAAGATGAGCATTCAAAGTAATCCTTTCATACAATGCATGATCGAAAAACATTACAAGATTTATTAAAAATGACATCACCATTTTATAGGACCATCCCCTATTAAAGTACGTTTTATTTTCTCTTTCCTTATCTATCACATTTTGTTTTCCGGACTATCATTGTTGATTGTTATCATCTGTTATTAAATTTTGCTATATGATACAGAATGAAATTTATGAAAACCCCCTCGTCCGTTAGAGTTCTTTTAAAAAATGTTAAGAGATATTAAGAAAAATGCTAGAATCTTTTAAAATGTTCAAGATATTCATATCAGAATTTTATTCATTAGTTATCATATACGATTCTCTACAAAGTTATGTTTTGTTTTCAAATGTTTCCCTCGCATGCACAGTAAGAAAGGACTATTTTAATTGCGCAATTTTTAATGATTTTGCTTGTTTCAAATTTTAAATAAAAATTTTTTTTAAGAAAATTACTCGAAAAACTATCTTAAATTTCATTTTATATTTCAACTGTTATACTATGAAAACGTAATGCAAAAATATTAGTTTTTTCTATAAAAACATCCACACCTCGTTGTCTGTATTATCTTTTACATTAACTTAATATTTAATATATATTCTCCTGCCCTCTCTTATATNATACTCAGGGATATTTCCCAGACCGTCGCCAATAGTCCATTGTGTAGCTTTGGTGTGGAGTAAATGATCTACAACAGCATGATGGTCACCATCATCAAACATTTTCGTGCTTGATATGCCAACAAACTTCCTCTATTCCGTGATGGAAAATGCAACTTTAATACTATTGGTGGTAAACCATCAAGAGAAGTTTGATTCTCATGAACCAATAATCCATGTTGTTGTTGCTCTTCATTTACGTTATATATATATATATTCTTTTTTTTTGTTGATTTTTTTTGACTTTTATAGCCAATTAAAATTTTTTTATTACAAGCCAAAATATGCTTTCAGAAGTTCATGCCATTAAAAATAAGGAATAAAGAATAATTGTATTCAGTCTCATTTGGCATAATTATATTACTTGATACATGTTACTAGAAGTCAACCATAGTTTGATATTCTAAAAATACAATTTCAAGAATTTCATCCAGTATTCATCCCTTTCGATAAGCCGTAAAAATCTATTTCCACTGTACCTATATTTAGTACCTTGGTACCAGCATTAATTTATTTAGTATCAATTAACATAATGAATACCAATAGTACCGATTACCAAAATTAATTCAGCATTATTGATATCTATCATAATATGGTTATTCTTTCCTGATCCTCTTCAATGAATGAGTACCTCCTCTCCACTCATTTAACTTTTTAATATAAAACTGATTTTTTTATTTCAATTACAGCCTATTACTAAAACTAATCAAGAATAATTGGTGCTAATAACAATGTTCCACTTTATACGGTTTTTTATAAACGAATTACAAATTCTGTGCTTTCTGAAAGAAAGATTAACTATACATAAACTTGTCTACATATAGCATTATTTAACCTGTGATATTCAGAATTTCTCTTAACTTAATAGATGACTTTATTTTATTAATTCTTGTTGAGTTTCCATTATTTAAGTTTATGAAGACACGCTTTATTAATTTAAGAACATATGATTTCATATGACTTGTAAAATACGAAGACTTTGACGTCATCACCATACCTTGCATAATTGGGTATTTGGACTTCAAGAAGAAGAAGAAGATCTCAGATGACCTCACATATGACCTATGACGTCAGCGCCAGCTGATAGTTATAAGCAAAACGGCGTGTTAAAATCATTAAGTAGAATTAACTCCACATTAAGTAGAATTAACTTAAAATTAATTAAATAAAGTGCCGTATTTTGAATTATTTGTGAAAAATGATCTTAGAGAAAAAAAATCCTTGTGAAATAATATACTTGATAGACTTGGCTTGCTAGAAATAGAATGGAAAGAACAGTTGTTAACGTTAGCAAATGCTACGTTTTAGCAACAAATCAGGATCGAGATACCCACACAACACTTGCAGGTATACTAATACTAGCATTGGTTTTACTTGTGATAACATAAAATAAAAAAGAAAGATATATAATTCATAAAAACATGCGGTGAAGATAATATAAGTTTCTATTTGCCAGAATATTTCTTTTGGATATTTTCGTTATTTTGTAGTGGACATGTGCATTCGTTTTTTTTTTTTTTACAAAATTGGAATCTGCACAACTACAAATGTCGGGAACTGTGGAGCCACATTGTAAAAAGTTTATATTTAAATGGTTTATATCAGTGGTCGGAAGTAGCTCACTACAAGTAGTGAAGTCGCTACTTTTTTTCGTAAATTGTAGTGCAGTGTGCTATAAAAAAAGCAGTAGTTTGTAGCGATTTCCGACAAATTCTTTTAACGTTATTTTAGAATAGTAACACGGCTCTAACGCAATTCCTTTTTTGAATTCGATGGGTACAAATCTTTGCGTGTACGCCAATGGATGCAACGAAAATGAGCCTGTCACTGCCACTGAGCGTTAACAGAAATTATGTATTTAAAATCGTGTACAATTAATATTCGAACGAGTTATTACGAAAAATTGATTATTAATCACTTTTGCCACACTCGTGAAATATTGACGCTTTTTCAAGGGAAGGGAATGCATTTTCGATGTACTTCATTTCTTAGAGGAAATAAAAGCATTAAGCAATTAAAAAACTGCAATTATTTGATAATTTCGCATTTCTTAAGTCAACTATTCACTGTCGAAAATGGCATCAAAAGTTGAAGGTTATATGAACAAATTCGAAAAATAAATCTTAGAAAAACAAACTGGCTCACGTAAAAATAAATAACTATTTCTCAATTATTCCCTTTTATTTAATGCTAGCCAATTTCTTATTCAAAAACATTTTGAACATAAGAAGTGTAAATTAAGTTCTCCAGAAAAGTTCGTCTCTTTAAAGTAGTGAAGTTGTCACTACAATTCCAAAATAATTAGTAGTCATTACCTTTTAAAAAAGCAGCTGTAGTTAACTACATTTTTAACAAAGTAGTTGTAGTGAACAAAAAAAATAATGTTGTTATTTCGACTAATAATAATTCGAAGTAATAATTCTAGATAATGGACTATGCAATTTACAATGAAAAAATTATTGCCTCAAAGTTGAGACATTGCCAACTGCTCTGAAATGAATTAAATTGGCCGGAGCAAATTTTTAACCCATACTAGATAGTAATTGATTTCTAGAAAATCAATAAAATCCACGAGGTTCTTTTAAACATTCTCTAACCAATCGAACGTTTTCTGGAAAGTTTTCTATTGCTGGAAGTCAATACATTCTCCGATTATTTTTTATTATAAGTAGGAATTCAGTTTTCAGAACTCTTAGTTCAAGTAGATTCCGATATTAATTAAAATTTTCAGAAGAAGAGATGAACGCGTTTATTTTTTTTTTTTCTGGTTCGAATACTAGTCTTTGGAATTAAGAATCTATTAAACGGAATCTTACCTTCTTGTTTTGAGTTTCTTCTCTCCTTTGGGAATAGGAGGCGTGACGATGGAATTTTAAGTTAATATCACTTTTCTCTGCTTGAAATGTAATTAAAAATAGCTATTGTGTTATTAAAGAATGTTTGAGAATTTAATTAAACGTGAAAAATATTTCAGTGAAATCATTTTAAATTTTAAGTTATTCCTAATCATTCGATGAAATAATTAAAAATTTATTCTGACTTGCTTTTAAATGAAATTTTGTATTAAAATGGTTAGTCGTAATTCAATTTGTTTCAAAATGTAATGTAAAATGAACTAAAAAAATTAAATTAAATTTTTGGGAAACAAGAAATTCAGACGAGTTTATTTTTACTTAAATGAAAGTGGAATAATATTTTCAGAAAGTTTTAAAAATTATAACTTCATCAGACCTCGAATAAAAATTAAAAATTTTTTGATTTATTAATTCAAAAATATTTTATTCAAACAAATAATGACGTTAATCTTAGTACTTAATACCTTAAAGATGTAGAAATAATTATAATTTTTAAAATACGAAATAATAATAATTATCTAATTAAACTATTTGGTTTGAAATTATTCTCTAATTTCTTAGGGCGTGGTCTAATTTTTAAAAAATTATTATATAAATTCAGAAATTTCGAGTAAATAGTTTTACTTAAAAATTAAGTTAAGTAATTTTTATGCAGCATTAGTCTGAATATAAAAATTAAATTATTTTTGATAATGTTCGAGTTCGTTACTCTAAACTTATGATGTATTTTTAAGTAAATTCAGTTACTTTTTCGAAAGATTGAATGTGTTGGAAAACAATATTTGTATTTAACTTAACACTGCTTAGACCTATTATTATAAATTTAAATAATTAAAATTTTTAATTGCTATTAAAATTATTATTTTCATTTATTATTTTTAATTATTATTGAAATTAAGGATATTTGGCAAAATTTCTTCCGTCACTTTCATTTGAGAAAACGTTTAGATATTTTTTTAGTTTTTTCCTTCTAAACATTCAAATTATTTAAACTAAAGCACTTAAGTTCCATTTATACTCAAGAAATCTTTTCCCCCTTCCCCGAAACGCATTTTAAACGGAAATATAAAAATATATTCTTATCTGTTTTCAATGCATCGTAAACTTAGAAATTTAACACTTGGGTAGTACATTACCGAGCAAATGGAAGAATCAGCGCAAGCGACACAAAAATGAAAAGTTGTGACTTTTATTTCCATTTTTGTATGATTAGCTATACATAGCAAGCATTTTTGTTTTCAAAAATCAAATTTTTATTTCCAAAAATTAGCTTTTTTTTTTCTATCACCTTGTTTTTAATTCAGCGTTATAAGAAGCGTTAAGAAGCGACAGAAAATAGTTGTCAAGCTTTCTTTCTCAAAATTCATTATGATGCATTAACGTTTTATTTTTTTTTTCAATTTCCCTGCACTGCAACTGGTCTGCTTACAATAAAGTATTCTTACAACAGATTTCTCTCCGTAATGAAATTTTTATGCGGAATGTTAAATAACATACAAAGAATTCTCAATAGGGGGAGTTTTCAAAAAAAGAAATGTTTTGCTTCCTTTGGGTAATTTAAATAATTTACAATAGAAATATTAGCATTAATTATTTCTAATGAATGATTTTGACAGTATATGGAATTAGTTTCTGAAAAGCCAAAAATGCTTCTTAAATATCACAAAAACAGTTAATGCACAAAATCAGCTTAGGATTAAAGATTTTTTAAAAACAGAAACGTTACATTTTGAACGTAGTGTGTTTTAATCCATTTACATCAGTAACATTAGTAATGAGGATTTCAAAACTTTTTTTTCTTCAAAAATTCTGAAATAAAGTTTTGATAGTTTATTAAAAAATGTTTTTTCATTTACGTATTATCAAAGTAGTTTTCAAAATATTACAAAACTCTTTCAACTTCTATCGCATGATAGAAACATTTTTGCAAGATTAAAATGTTTATGAAACAGAAATTTAATGTTTTGTGCAGTGCGAGTAGTCCATTTAAAATAATAACATCAGTATCAATAATTTCGGAAACAAAGCATGTCAGAACTTTTTATTTATGTTTCTAAAAAATTGAAATGGTTTTTAAAATAATACAAAAACTTTCAATTTCAATAACATCGCAGAGACAGTTTTGTAAGATTAAAATGTCTGTGAAATCATTAATGAAGCGTTTTGGAGCTGAGTAAGTAGTTTTAATGCATTTATAATAGTAACATTAGTAATAATTAATAAGTAATAATTTTTCTTTATAAGGCTGTAACTATTTCCAGGCTTAATTTAAGGAAAAAATATTTAAGTTTTTTTTCCTTAGTGAAAGTTTTTCCTCCGGAAACCAATTACCCTTATTTAATGACCAGTTTGAACAAAGTTCGATCAAACATTATCTTTTTTTCTTCAATCCGAGATAAATATATTTCCATTCAACAGGTAACAATTAATTCTTTTAACATTTATTTTTTCCCTCCACAAAGTAAAAAAAAAAAAAAAAAAATCTTTCGCATTTTCCCCCTTTTATTGATTTAGAACACTTTTCCAAGATTCCGGTTTTTCTCTGTAACGATTTTTTTTCATACCATCTCTGAAAACAATTCGGTTTAAATGTTTTTTTTCCTCCAACAAATTTAAGTACTTAGAGATATTGGCAAAACTTATTTCTATTTTTTTGAGAGATATTTAGAAATTAAATCGTGAAGTGAAAAAAAATTGAAAAAAGAAATGTATAGATTGATAAAGGTGTTTGAATAAGGAAATCACTTCATCGAATTTTCTAAGATAAAGCTAATTCTCAGATGGAAATGCGAATCTCTAACACAAAACACTTTATATATAGCTAATTAAAACATTACTACTTGTATTCAAATTATATATCATTAGAGTAACTCAAACGCCTCCTAAATGAAATACGAGATTTTATTTGGAATAATAAAACAGAAAGAAGCAGTTTAAATTAAAACAAATATTTTTTTTATGATACCATAACAATCAATCGTTACAATACTCTCAAATGTATTAAAGTAAACTGTACTAATTTATTTTAAAACGTAATTGCACTTAAATTGATAACTTTGCCTTTTTTGAATAATGCAAAGAATAGTGGATTGAGGGACAGAGTATGTCATTAAACTTTAAATTTAAGAAAAGAAACACGAATTGAAAGCTCATTTGGAACCAGGGCTTTTTTTTTTCTTTCCTCCAAGCCCTGAGCATGTACCTAGGTTATGAAAACCCTTAACTTCAT
>NC_092213.1:3177946-3193974 GCF_043381705.1 Parasteatoda tepidariorum
TCTAAATATCAAAATAGAGACTCAATATAAAATTTTGAAAAACCAGTCTATTTGTTTTATTATGTGTAAAAACTTAGCAAAAAAGTTACTATTATTTTTTTCTTTAAATGACAATTTTTAGGTGAAAATAAGGCATTTTTTGGCATATACGATGGGCATATTAGAAGACTATCAACTATATTTTGAACTATTGTCTTAAAAGCACTTGCATATACTACTGGTAAAGGAATCAACGTAGTTGAAAAAGCAACTTTTTAAAACATTTCCGCACTTGTATTCGAGAAAAAAAACATGCATAGAAATGAAATTCTACTTTTCTCTCTTAGTCTGACGGTCAAAACATGTCTGCGATTATCATAAACACTCATAAAAAATTGTAGACAATTATTCTAAAAACAATATGAGATATCGTGTTTAAGGTGGGGGCAAAAAGTTAAAAAAATCTGTTTTGAAATAAAAGCATTTTTAGTCTTAAACTCATTGGTCTAACCGGCAAAGTTTGAAATCCAGCATTCTATAGAGTGCTTAGGCATTGTATATAATGCCGAAAACTGGCCGGCAATGTATGAAACTATTTATATTTCACACATTTCCTAGGCATTCTATAGAATGCCAAATGGAAATCGGCAAAGTATAAATTAAATCTTCGATTCGTTTCATAATGTAATGAAATGTAATTCAAAATGTCATTCAAGACTGCCATGTGGCAACAAGTAGGCTAATTTCCTATTTTTTATATGAAAAATTTGTTTCCCTTAATAAGAAGGGCATAAATTATGTTTTCTACCACTTTCATTTTTCGTTACGTATTTTGAATGAATTTTTTTTAATGGTTTTCTCATTGTTTTTTCAGATTAAAATTTTTATTTTTGAGAAATGCATATCATTTACATACTAACCTTATCAGGACGTTTTTTTTCATACTTTGCCTAAATAGCATTTGTCATTCCATAAAATGCCTAGTTATTATACGCAATGCCTAGGGAAAGTATGTAATACTTCTCATATTAGATAGCGAAAGCATCCGACATTATATACAATGCCCAGGCATTCTATAGAATGCCGGCGTTTCATACTTTGCCGGTAACATATCCACTGTTATCACCTTGCACAAAAACTGCTATAACTTTGCAAATAATTGGAGTAAAAGCAAAATAAAGTACTTTTATAGAGCTAAAAGTACAGGGATTCTAAATTCATAATAAACTCAGTTTCAAACATTTTGTCCAAAATCATGTTTTAACACTGCACAAACATATACCTCAAGCAATTATACAAAAACATCTCATTTACAAAAACATAATATTGTATGGTTAGTATGATGGTGATTACATTGTATATCTCCCATGCGATGAAATACAGTCCGTACAAATCCTACGCATGCTGAGAATCATAGTATCGAGCTGATTTTAGGGAAGATTGCCCCATTCAGCAAGTAATGCTCTCCAAAGTTTTTGTACACTTGTGGAAGGTGGTTGACGGACTGCAATTTGTCGGCCAGCCGTAACACACACAGATTCTTATCGAACTCAAAACAGGTGAAAATGCTGATCATTCCATACGGATGATATACTCATCCGTACTTACATTAACATCACTAAGGCCTACTCTACAACCAGCACGGAGGCCCTCCAGATACTGGCGGGGGTGAAACCTATCCATCTTAAGATTTTGGAGGACACTTGCATTAAAAGACTTAAGTTTAATTGGAGACTTAACGACTTTGACTCAGAGATGCAGCAGATTCTCCTCACAGCACATATGGATGATCCACCAACTAGGATTCACCCATCAAAACTTATTTCCGTTTCCTACGGTAGATCACTCCCAACAAACAGCGGCCTTGAAATTTTTACTGATGGATCAAGGATGGAGGTTGCCGACTCCGCTACTGATACCACAGAATATAGAACTGGCTTCGGCATTGTTACTAAAATGAACGGTACTTTAACTGAGGCAACCTCCACCAACAATAGTAGTGTTTACATGGCAGAATTGGTGGCAATTAATAATGCTTTTCTCTGGCTCTCTAAAAAAGAATATCCAGACGCCACTATCTATACTGATTCGCTTTCCTCGTTGTGAGCCTTACAAAACCCAGTATCAAACTCAAAAATTGTTGACACTAAGCAATTACGGCGATCTAATATACTCTGTAATTNAGATGTTCACGTGGTTAAAGCGTGGAAAAATTATAAAAAGTATATATCTATATATAATATACACTTTTCTTTAATTTAAACTTTACTCATAATTAAAAGAAGGATTATAATTTTTACTGTATCATTTCTAATATTTGGCGGCACATTTTAAGAATTTGGCGGCACACAAAAGTGCCGCGGCACAGTGGTTGAGAATCACTGGCCTAGGGAAAGTATGTAATACTTCTCATACTAAATAGCGAAAACATCCGACATTATATACAATGCCTAGGCATTCTATAGAATGCCGGCGTTTCATACTTTGCCGGTAACATATCCACTGTTTTCACCTTGCACAAAAGCTGCTATAACTTTGCAAACTTTGAGTAGAAGCAAAATAAAGTACTTTTATGGAGCTAAAAGTACAGGGATTCTAAATTCATAATAGACTCAGTTTCAATCATTTTGTCCAAAATCATGTTTTAACACTGCACAAATATATACCTCAAGCAATTATACAAAAACATAATATTGTATGGTTAGTATGATGGTGATTACATTGTATATCTCCCATGCGATGAAATACAGTCCGTACAAATCCTACGCATGCTGAGAATCATAGTATCGAGCTGATTTTAGGGAAGATTGCCCCATTCAGAAAGTAATGCTCTCCAAAGTTCCTGTACACATGTAGAAGGTGGTTGACGGACTGCAATTTGTCGACCAGCCATAACACACACACACAGATTCTTATCGAACTCAAAACAGGTGAAAATGCTGATAATTCCATACGGATGATATACTCAGGTTGAAGAACATTCGCTAATTATGACGCTTGCTCGGTGAGAACGTCCTCCATAAGCACAAATTTTCCGCCCAAGGAACACCTAAATAGGCGTACATATTGTTCCAGAACGATATCCTTGTAAATTTGTCCTGTCATGGCTCCTATTTGAACAGGCTGATATGTTTTGGAGCCCAGTACAATTACACTCAAACGAGCAATTTACAACTATCGTAACGGGTAAGATGGCGTTCTTCGTATGAAAGTTCGATGTGAATCAGGCTGCAAGATAAACATGGAATCGTAATGAAACACCACACAAACCAACTGTGACTATTGAAAGTTTTCATGGTGTGTCACTCCATTTGAAGGAATTTTTAAGCGAAAGAAAACAGCTTGGTTTTAGATTTGAACATCCTGCGTGTATAAACGGTGTCTTACGGTAAAAACTCTCTAGTATGTTACAGTGATACACTAATAAATTAAAATTTATGGAAAGTCACCGTTTAGCTTAAGAAGCTGATCTTGTCCATAAAATTATACGGCAAATGATGTTAAATTTCATGCATTTTTGGTAGTGTACAAAGTAAGTAAACTCTAAATATCAAAATAGAGACATAAGCAGTAAAAAAAAAACTCGTCTAAAGCGATGCGTTAATTGAAAGAAACTATGAGAGAAACAACTTAATTTTGTCAATTATTTTTAAAGGATAACACAACAATCAATAAGTCACAGTACTCTCAAACATATCAAAATACTCTAATTTACTTAACAAACAATACTTAAATTTATAACTTCGAATTCATTGTTTTGCATGAAAAGAATAAGCAATCTGAGGTATAGAGTGAGTAAAAAGATCACATCAACCATGTAACTAAACGCTAAATTTCGAAATGAGACACATTGAATAAAACACAAAAGCTCATTTGGAAAAAAATATTAATTGAAAGAAATGACTAAAATCAAATATTTACCAATGATAACACAACACTAAATAGTCATAGTACTCTCAAATATATGAAAGTAAACAGTACTAATTTTCTTAATATAAATATAATTGAACATCAACTTTGAATACGTTTTTGTTGTATGAAAAGAAGAATAGTCTAAGTGATACAGTGCGAAACAAGACCTTATCTACCAAGTAAATAAACTCTACACATCAAAATAGGATCACAAGCAATAAAATTATATAAAAAATCCATTCATTGAAAGAAACAACTTAATTAAATCAATTTTTTTAAACGATAACGCAGCAATCAATATTTGCATTACTTACAAATATATCAAAGTAAACTATGCTAATTTACTTTACTCATAATTGTAGTTAAATTTATAACTTTGAAAACATTTTCGTTGTATGAAAAGAGTAAAACATCGATCTTGTAATTAAAAGCTCATTTGGAACTAAACTTTAATAGACAGAAATAAATGAATTAAAGCGTATATTTTTAAATGATAACACAACTTTAAAATATATCAAAATGTACTATACTTCACTTAAATTTATAACTTGGCTTCATAAATTTTTGTTTTGCGAAAAGAGTAATTGGGTGTGTGATAGAGTTAACTAAACGTTTACATGATCTGACCTGTCAAGTAAGGAGGCGCTCAATTTCTAGTTAATGGCGGAATGCTGTTCCCTTGAGTATCTCTGTTTGTTTATAAAGCGATTAGTTTATTCACGGAAGGTGGTCCTCAAAACTTCTCTGGTCAACGCGATGTGTTCTAAAATTGACCACCGGGGAATAATGTTTATGAAATGAAAGCGTCGGACTAACATTTTATGATGAATTACAACGCAGAAGGATGGAACTTTAAATTTATATAGTTTCAAATTTAATTGTTACGAATTTGAAGAAATGGACAGATTTGGTTTTGAATATGCATCAACACACATTTTTACGTAAGAATTCTGGTTCTATTCTTTGTTTTATACTTGCTGTATTTGATTTTTATTCATAAATGTGAGGAAACAAGTTGACATAAAAGTTCTTTGGCGTAAAGATAAGTTACTGTGAATTGATACGTGGTCAGAAAGTTTCCTCAACGAAAAAGTACGAAAGTGATTTGTAGTTATGAAGGGAAATAACTTCTGCAAGAATTTTCTTGGAAATCCATGATAATAATTTTTAAAAAAAATGTGCCAGTTGGGGAGTCAGTAGTTGAAATGTTCGACTCCAAATACAATTCTGAATTTTTTTTTAGAGCTCGACTTATCACTGAACAACTCTATTAAAATTATCACCGAATCCTCAGATAATGTTAATACTATTACTATAAAAATATTTAATTTCAATTGATATAGTTCTATATTTTTTATGAACGGTTGGAGTTAAAGGTGTTTTATTTAAAATTACGTTTATATCACGACATATTAGTTGGAAAAAAATAGTTTTTTTTTTAGAAGATTGAATTTGTGTCAAACTCTTTATTAAAAAAAGAGCTAAGTGTCGCACACACGAGCGTATTTAAAGTTAGCTTATAAGCTAGAAAACTATAGCAGATATGATATATAGAATTCATTCGTATAGATTTTCAATTCGCTTTTCAACTGAGCTAAATAAATTTAATTTTAAAATTTATGTACTTTTTTGATAGTTTTATGAAACGTAGGCTTAACGTGATAAGAAAAATTCCTTAACTAGTTGTTGCAATATTCATTTGAGTAATATTTTTGTTCACAAAATGAAAACAGTTTTTTAAAAATAATATTTAAGTTATCGTGAATTTCCGAAATAGAAAAAATGTCGACTTTCATCTGTGAATGTCAAGAATCACTTAGTCGTTTTGGTGAATGTGCAAAATATTTCTTATATCCGATTTGATACGAATTTATTCGTTGATGTGATTATATTATTTCGACGTTTTAATATCTGCTGAGGATAGATTAGAAGAAACATAAGTGTTCGGAGTACAGGTTAAATGCAGACTAATCAGTGGCACAAAACCTTAAAAAAAAAACAAAAAAACATTGATGTAGGGTATACCGGTCAGTGGCACTGAACCATACAGAGACATTGATGTAAGGCATGGGTCGCCAAACTTTTTTGATCATCGACCCCTTTATAATTTTTCGAAATCTCCATCGACCCCCATAAAAGTAATTTTATGTTAATTAAAATAAAACTCTATTAGATACTGCGTTTGTACATTTATTTTATGATTTTAAACATTTATTAAAGTAATAGTACATTGCGTAATAATAGTTTTATGAAAAATATATTAATGTTGAAATTTAAATACCTTAATATTTATGAAATAATAAGTAATTATAAATAAGTGGAAAAAAATAAGTAAAGTAAATACAGATTTATTGCTTCTTAATCAATGAGATTGGTGTGCCTGGTGTTTTTTTTAGCAAGGTTCGCAATGTTGGGTCCAAAATTGGTCAATTTTAATCCTTTCGAAACTCCACATTTAATTTATTTCTGTACTTAGTTAAGATTGAATTTAAGTGACTGAAACCGGCTTCTACCATATTGGAACTTGGAAATGCTAGCATAAATGGCTGAGCTATTTCGTAAAGTTTTACATACTTTTGCATTATATTTATATTTGTCCAAAATTTGCTTATTGTTAAATTTTTAAAAAGCGTCTTTGCTTCAAGATCCAATAATAATTCAGCAAGCTCATCTTGCAGTTTTGTCGCGGACTGTACTAATCCATATTATTTATGCTTACCTTCTTTTTTACATGTATTGATAATTAAAATTGATATCTGAACAAAACGAATGGTTTTATCGAAACAATAACTAGTTATCCAAAACTACAAAAGTTTTAATAATGACACTGCAAATATTCCACACTGTTCACAGTTTGCAAAGATAGCTGAAACTGCGCATGATATTTGCGTTTGTAATGTCAATGCTCGTCACATGTGACATTAGGACCAGCACACATATGCATATGACTTATAAACCAGAAGTGCAGAGTTCGTGCCACTGCGCTGGTATGTAAATACTTGTGTTTCTCAATAAATATACGTTTATTAATTTATGTTCTATAAAGAAACTGATATTAAGTCAATTATAAAGAAATTCACAAATTTTACATACTCAATTAGGTATGTGTGATTTGCGTATTAAGAACTGTTTTTTCTTCGACCCCCAATCGACACTTCTGATTCCTATCAACCCCCTGGTTCAGATCGACCCCCGCTTTTGTTAAATAGACCTCTGGGGGTCTATATAGACCACTTTGGGGACCTCTGATGTAGGGCATACAGTGCAAATGATATCAAAAGTTTCTTTTCTTCTTTAAATGATAGGAACTATTTTTTTTAAAACTGATTGGAGTCATAGTCGAACAAATTATTCAGTCTCCAACACTTGCAAAATTTTTGAGACCAGTATAGTTTNCAAAATTTTTGAGACCAGTTTCACAGCGATGGTTTGAGTGTGTGTGTCTCTCTATACATCTCTTACAACCTCAGAAATGTCTGTGCCATGTTCATGACATTTGAGCAGAAGATGTAAGAGAAATATACCTCCCGACATTAAAGATAGTTTTAAAATTTTAATTTAGTACATTTGAGTGGAACATGAAAAAAACAAATTTTTCCCATAGGCATTGATTATACATTTTCATATTACGCATTGTTGAAAGACTGTTTTTTTTTATTTTTTAATTATTATTGAAAAGGAAACTTGCGCGATGTTTGTTAGCTTATAGTGAGTGTTTAAAGCTTGTTGCTTACTCTTTGACGATTCAATCGAAAACGCCAGGTAAGGCAAAATCAACGTTAAGTGATGTCACCGAATTAGCAATTTGACTTTTTGAAACAATATTTTCATTATGTTGAAAGCATAACTATAATACTTAATGAATCATTTTCACTTCATGCGATTCCCTGATGTGATCACATGACAATGAATGCTATTCGTGAATGAGCGAGAAATTCGTCTTGCATTTAGTTTCTAAACGTTCTTAAGCTCGTCTAAGGCAATCGCCTGCAGTGTGAATGCTTCAGAAGAGAATTACATTCTGTATCGTTTGGAATAATTTTGAGGAATATGTAGTTTGGAATTTATAATTTTGATGTTACAATGATATTGAAAATTTTAATGATATAAATCGAAAAATATGTTTTATCATTAATATAGCACATATTTATTTTTATACAAACAATCCGTCGCATTAACAGTAAAACACACATTTTATTTTTTGAAAAAAGCATATCTCATTAATAGTTCGGCACACATTTTATTTTTTAGAAGAAATCTGTATTATTAGAATCATGGCACATATTTATTTTAGTAGAAACAATTTGTCTCATAAATAGTATGGCACATAATTTATTTATTGTTTTTTGTTTTTTTTAAAAAAAAAGCATGTCTTATTAGTTGTATGACGCTTATTTTTGAAAACAATATGTCTTAGCAATAGTATAGCACATCTTATACTCTTTAGAAACAGTCTGTTTGTGTAATAAGATGGCACATATTTTATTGTATAGAAGGAATGTGTCACTTGTATTTTGACTCAAATGTTATTTTCAGAAACAATGTGTCTTAATAATAGTGAGGCACATATTTTATTTTTTTAGAAACTGTATGTCACATATTTTGTCTTTTAGAAAGAGCATGTCTCATTACTAGCATGACACATATTTTATTTCTTCGGGAACAATCTGCTTCATTAAGATTGTGTCATATATTATATTGTATTTTTTACGTCTCCGGTGTATAACGACATCCCAAGATAAATGTTGCTTACTATATTGTATTTATTATTCAACGCATAGAATTGGAATAGTGAGGGTTAGAGTGAATACACAGCAGCCCTTAGGTTGTGGACAACATTAAGTCACGTGACTTGAGTCGAAATTTCGTGTCGTGCTTCGAAAATTCCATTCGGTAAGCATTACACCAAATTTTTGTTATCGACAAATATTTTTCCTAATTCTGATGTCATAGCTTTTAAGATGTGTTAACTACGATATCACATGCTATGAGGCTATTTATTAGTGCATAAATTTTTGCTCATCGGAAAAAATATATCTCACGAATTTATCCTTTGATTTTCATTAAAATGGTTTATTTATACCACAATGTTTTTTTTTTTTGTTTGAAATTCTTCTGCTTCATTTAAACACGCTATCCTTAAGCTATTTTGATTTTGATTTTATTTCAATTTGAAACACTTGTTTGACTTTGGAGCATTATTTCCGGTCCAAAAAGAAAATAATGAATAAAACTAGAATTTTATTTAATATTATAATTCTTTAAGCTTCTGCAGTTACTTTTTTAAACATATTTACTTAATTCGATGGATGAAGGGTATAAATATATTTCTTTCATTAGTTTTTTTAACTCAAGGATCTCAATTTTCTTTATACATTTAAAATTAGTTTCGTAAAGACACGATTCCCAGTAGAACACCGAAGTTAGAGCATTGCTTGCGGTGGTCAGCAAGCGGGTGGGTGACCACTTTGATCAGCCTGCTTACACTGTTAAAAATTCTGAGCCACGTTGCACTAAAAATTGGTATTCATTTGCTGGCTGCATAAAACGGAGCTCAATTTCACCATATTTTGGTATTTTCACTAGTTAACTAGTGAAAATACCAAAGTATTAGTACCAATATATTAGTGGAAAGTAACACCAAAAGTAAGTGTTTTGAAGAAACAAAACGTCTATTTTCTTTTTCTTTTCTTTTATAAAACCAGAGGAAGGTTGCACCATTATTCGATATTTTTAAAGCACCCAAATGCGGGTCAAGTTTTCTATTTACCGTAACAAAACTATTTACTATAAGTAGGTTATTTTGCAACATACCACTAACAATTTTATATCACCAACCAAATTAAAAAGGAAACATAAAAGAAATGAACTTTAATGAATTTAAATAACGCATTTAACTACCTAAATAAGTTGATGTTTGAAACAATATTCATTAGGGTACACCGAGACTGAATTGTTAAGAAAACGTGACGTCATAAACAAATATCGTTCAATTTGAAGTCACTGTCAAAGTTTTGTGCCTTTTACCAAATTTTGGTGCAGTCTGTTGCAATATGGAAATATTTTTCGTTCATACTTCACAATTTATGGTGCAACTATGATAAAATAATCTGCCATTTAACCAAACTTTGGAATAATGCGAAACTTTGCACCAAATACTAGTTAAAGATTTTCTTAGGTTTTTTACAATGTAGGTACCGAGGGTGCGCAGTATCGGTCTGTGTTAAACTGTTCTACCATAAAATGTTCGACTTCACGCGCAAGTAGTCGGGATACTAAAGCAGGGGATCCAACCTCTCTGCAGAAGATCAAAAATTGTGATGGAATATCCGCGGACCATCCTGAGGGATGTTTCCCAGACCGTCGCCAACTGCCTATTGCGACGTAAATAAAATATCTACTTACCTTATCTCTCAGCATCTGTTGTACGGGATTTGTTCTAAAGATTATTCTAAAAATATTAGGGATTGTTTTAAGGATATTAAGGATTATTATTATTATTACTGTGTTTTTTTAGGCATTTATTATTAATATTTTCTCTAGTCTATCACAAAATTTTTTCTAATAAATTTCAGTGGTAAATAATCTAGTAACTTTTAATAATTTATTTAAAACATTAACTAGTTTAAACACCAATTATATTTCGATTCCCAATTGTGATTTTATTTGAAAAAAAAGTTTGCTTGTGTTTAAAAATAATTTATCCGTTTTCAAATTATGAGGATACCATTATTTCAGATTTCCAGTTCACAAGATCTTTATACTTCAAAATTAACAAACATATTTAATGATTAAAATATTTCATTACAGGCGAGTTAATTCATCCCGAAAAATAATCAGCATTCATTACGAATGGTTTATGAAATGAAGAGTAAAAGTTTAATGATCTCGAATCGTGTATTTACAGAGGGAATCAAATCGAATTACCATAAAATTATCGAAGCTCAAATTTATCTTTATTTCTGAATGGGAATACTTGATTATCATAAAATAGATAATAATCATTAAGAGAACGTTAAAAAAGTAATCATTATAAAATATAATATAGATTTCTGTTGATGCAGATTTTCAAATTTGATGTTAAGTTATTCGATCTAAAAGATTTAAAACTTTTTTGAGATTAAAGCATTTTGTAGTTGGAAAAATAACATGGACGAAAATAACACGTTGGAAATACGAAAGTGTAGTGTAAAAAGTAAATTTAATGACTCTTGAAAACATGTTTTATTAAAATCAATTATAATTTTTTAAAGAAGACTGCGACTGAAGAAACATATGTTGAATGAAATAAGGTAAAAAGGAGTAAATGTCACAGAAATTTATAAACCGGTTTTAACGCAATTTATTTGAAAGGATTTGTGATTATTTACGGTTCGGAATCATACTAAAGGAAAATTATTGATAATAATATTCATTTCATTAAGTACTTAAAAACGCATAAAATAATCAGTTGTTGATTACTTGAATAATCTTTTATAATGCAACTTTAAGTAACATAATTCTATAAGAATGTATTTTGTTTCAATTTCTTCAACGTACTAATAAGGTAGATAATGAAACTTCTATGAAATTTAACTCGAAAGCAGCTTTTGAAATGTCTGAAAGAAAAGAGTTAAGTATGTTTCATTATTTATTTGTTTCATTAGCAATTTCTTTGTGTTTGAATTTTTAAGATGAATGAAATATAAAGAACAAAAGTTGTAAGTTAGTTCCATTATTTGATAGAGTATTTATTTACAATAGACAATAATAACAATTTTTGGTATTTCAAAGAAATTTTGATATTTATATTCATTTCCTTAACTTCTTATTTTTTCCATAGAATACGACGGATTTAAGGAGGGAAAAATTATGTGTATTAGCTAGCTGAAATAGCTCAATTGCGTAAACGAATTTTTTCAAAATTAAGTATTCCATCAATAGATACATAATATTTCATTAATAAATAGTACGATAAATATTTCATCAATAAACAGTACGACAGTTATTTAAATTATTACTTATCACAAACTTAATTAATCGCATTTGACAGTCCTTGATCTTATATTTAACCAAACTAAAGAAATACAGAAAAAAATTGAAACTATTGAAATATTCAGATTAATTAAAGTATTATTAATAATTTTTTTAATTTGATGGGGGATACAAAAGACAATCATGACCCAAGGAAACAAATAACAGGAGAACAAATATACAACAACAAATAATAAAAAAGTGACAGAAAAAAAACCAGTACCATTAATTTATCTTTTAATTTATATCTTCTAAATTTAAGTGTATTTATCTAAGTTACTAAGCTAAAAATTTGCAAATGAATTTAATGATTCTTGAGTAATAATTTCCCAGTTCATGAATATTCACTTATCAAATTTTTTATCATAAGACGATTATAAATGTGTGCTTATGCGTGTGAGATATTGATACGCATTCCTTTTTTTAATGTCTTTTTTTTAATGATGATCCGCCTTCTACTCGCTCCTCTCACCAAGCCCTGTAATTGCCACTTATTCATTATTGTTTTTTCTTAAATGCCAATATTTTCCCCAAAAGCCCAGAACATTTTGTTTTCAAAATCTATGATTATTGCAGTTTTATGCAGGAACATCTTGTTAATATGTTAATCGTAACGAAATAGACACCAGGATTTGAAAAATCTGTACACGTATGAATACAGATTGGGTGACTCAGTAAGCAGAAATAAATGAGTAGTAATTTTATTCATCGACAAGAGTTATTACCAATTAGATACCTGCAAGTGACGTCAGTGTGTGTACCGATCCTGACTGGCTGTTGAAACGTGGCATTTATTTGTGTAAGCAATTGTTCTTTTCATTCTATTTCGAGTAAGCCTGCACGTTAGATTATAAACAGTCCTTAGAACTGAAGAGAGAATTTGAGAGCTCTGATTGGATCGACTGTCTCCGTCATCTGTGACGTATTGCTATTTTATTCGGCTATACTCGGTATTTTTTAACATAGAACGAGTTTGTACAAAAAGTATTTTTTCTACCTTGAAATGTAAGTTTTTTTGTTTGGAAAACTACTCTCTCCATTTATAAATTAGATAGAAATTTTTTCTTCTAAGATTATTTTTCTCAGAAGCAGATAAGCAGTTTTTTGAAATTTAGAAGGACAACAAGTGGGTAAAAGAATTTGGACAATATATAATGGATATATAATGGAATCCCAGCCTCACGCATAAAGATTTGCTTGTATATCTATATTAGTTATTTAAAGCAAAATGGTTTATATATTTTTTTCGGAAATAGATAATATTTATAATTATCATATGGATGAGTTCTTGTGAAATTAATATCACTCTAATTTTTGAGTGACATAAAATCACAGCTTTTTGTCTCCTTCAATTCTTATATTCAACAAAGAACAAAAGAAGGAAAGTTTTAAACTGATGTTTATAGAATTTATTTACTAATTTATTTAGATCTCTGGGATTATTTGAACTAAATTCAATGGTATTAAAAAACAGTATTTTGCACGTGGCGTCCTCTAGTATATTAAATCAAAACTAAATCTGCCAACATATAGCTAAATTGAAATGCTTCCTCGAGCAAATTGCACGTTTCTTTAATAGTATAAAATTTATATGATTTGTATTATAGTTTTGGTTAATAATGTTATCTCATAAAATATTCATCATGAGAGATGAAAAATGTTTTCACATTAATAAAAAATACCTTTGTTATGGTAATGGAATGCAAATGTCATTTATATTTCAAAGTCTCACACACAATGGATCTAAACTGCGTTGTTTTCATTGAGAAACTTTTGTTCAGGATAGTAAGTGTAATTTAAAAATAATTTTAAGAGCATTAATGTGCTTAAAACATTGTTAAATATTTGTTGGAATTTAAAGTTATTGAAAGTTGCTCAATAATTGCTTTGTTACAATTATTGTTTAATATTTGTACTGTTATGATACTATTGTTAAATTCTATCCATATAGAAATAATAAATTTTATTATTCAATACAAAATCTGACTATTTAAGAAAAAAATTTATTTTTTATCGTTTAGCACAGATTTACTTAATATGTCACACTCTCTTTTATTTTAGAATTGAATAAAAAAAATCTACACAAATTTCAATCTTAGAACTTATCTTAAATGTTACCTCATACCGGTTTATTCATTTTAAACATTCTATTTTTAAAATGAAAACTATGTTTCCTAGTTTATAATATTTTGTAACATTTTGTTTTTATTGTAACGTATTATATTTGTACACTTATTGTAACTTGTGAACTTGCATCATGCAACTTCTCTATAAACTCAATTTTATGAATTATTATGAATTATAATGCTCTAAATCTTTTTACTGATGACATTAGTATGAATTACAATTATTAGCATTATATAATATTTTCCTCTAAGATATGATGAAATCTTTTTCAAAATACCAAACATACTATTGCAACGTTCTCTCTCTATATATTCGAAGAATCTCATCTAATAAATCTTAACTGAACCTGCTTTTATTTGTTTAGTTCAGCAATTATGCCATAGGAAGGGTACATTAAAAATAGGGATTTTTACATTTAAGAGCTTTAAAATAGAATAAAAAAATATAAATACATGATTAATATTTATTAATTTTGTATTTCTATTACTGAAATAATGGCTAAAAATTCTTTAAAATATATGCTCAAAATTTATGTTTAATTATTCTATTCATTTGATGTCTTATCATCATTGGTAACTTGTATTTAGCTGAAAAGTCATCACCTTTAACGTTAAAAATTATATTATACAGAAACGTAAGAATATTATTTTAAACGAATAAACAAAAACATCAGAATGAAATTTAAAGCAAACTAGATTAAAATAAGTATTTTTGCTTTTATTATTAGAAAAAGGACATTGATGGACTATTTTATTTTCCGTAAAGGAAATTTAACATTTTTCTTAAAACTAAGATGAAAAGTAGCTTAATTAAAATTTTAAGAATTGAAATATGATTGATTTCTTTCAGTACGTCAAGTTTTAATTCCATAGTTGCATTTCAGTGGGCTATAAATTTACCAAACATATTATTCATTTAATGTATTATTCAGTACATATTGTTGAGTGGGCTATAAATTTACCAAGCATTTATTTGTTACCTAAAACTTTAGGAGTTAATAACTCTTGAACTACTTGTTGAATTTTAATTGTTTTTTTAAATGTGTCATACTCTTAATGTCCTTTCCATAATACCATCGTAATTTCAAGTTTCTATGTCTTATAGATTGCGTGGCCACAAAGCAAAATGTAACATAAAGTAAAGAAAATTGAGATAAAATTCGCAAAAAGCACTTACAATTGCAAAAACTTTCAAACAATATACTTCCAAAACAATAACCTTCAAAAAACTGCAATGACTTTTGCTGAAAAAAAATCTGCGTTAAATTTATAAACAAATACGGCTCTTTCAGCATATCAAATTTCAGTTCAGTAGTTGCATTTCTGGGGTCTATACAGCAGCACCCCATGCGGTATTTTTTCCTATAACTTTAACAAGTTATAATTTACGAACCAATTTTCAAAAATTACATTTTTTATTCCATTGTACTCAACTATCTTTTTCAACGCTCATTCGTAATTTCAAGAATTTAAAAAAAAAATTCCATGGCTTATTAGGTAACTTCAATTTTATTTTTTCAGTTCCTCTTGAGTTTCTACTATTTAAGTTTATAGAAATACGCTTTATCAATATAAGAAACACGTGGTTTCACGTACCTTTCAAAATACGAATTCGTTGGCGTTAATGACGTTCGTTGACGTCGAAATTATTTATGTTGATTTTATTTGTGATAACTGAACATAGGAAACTAAAAAAAAATACTTCATAAAGACGTGAAATTAAATTAATTTTCCGGAGCGAAATTCGATAAATTTTCGAGCTATTTTTAAAAAAAAAATTTTTTTTCCTCATAAGATTTTAGGATTTTTTTTTCTTTTTTGAAAGATGTTTACCTTACCATCATTTTGGAAATAATCATTAGTGTATTCCTTCATCGTTTATTCTTCTTTTTAAGATAATTTCCAAAAAAACATTTTTTTTGTTGGGTTTAACAATAAACAAACGGCTTTTTGTAGGGATTCAGAAAACCGGAAAAATCAGTTATCCGGAATAGCGAT